>NW_026068001.1:5159161-5209306 GCF_014885135.2 Alexandromys fortis
AATGAAAAAAAGAATTCAAACCATATTATAAACAAATTATGATTGCCTACACCTTGCCAGCCAATGAGTGCAAATACAGAGGAAGACTAGATATTACTTTAATTTTTACAAATCTTGCTTTGCAGACATTTGCTCTGATAGATGATCTTTCAAACATATTGCTTTTTCTTGTAAGCTATTTCTCTTAGTACCAAGAATGTTTACCTGAAATATTTGAGCCTAAAAGTGCTTTTTGTGTTTTTCTGGTTTTAGAATATTTGCATACACAATTCTCAACATAAAGCATCTTTGTTCATTTATTTAGGTGTCATATATATATATATGTGTATATATATATATATATAACATATACTGAAGATAATTTTAGGCAGTATTTTTTAGAATGTCTGTTTGACTGTAACCTACCACATGAGGTCATGTGTGGAATTTCCCCCCTGTGGCATCATGTAGATGCTCAAAAGTTTCAGACTCTGCAATATTGGGATAAAGAGTTTGGGATAAAGAATGTTCAATTCTAATTTATGATAGCTTGGTAAAATTCATTACATATAAATAAAATGAAGAATGCATAGGAAAAATGAAAACTTTCAATACTGATACAAAATGACAGATAATCTGGTAATGTCTGTGAAAGTTCCTAATGCAAAATACCCTCTGACATAGTAATTTTGCTTTGAAGAATATAAATGAATGCTGTGTTAGCATGTTTCCTGAAGCAGTTTTTAAGAAGGCAAGAAACCCTGGAAACAAATTTCATGTCCATCAGTAAAGTAATGGATGAATAAATTATACCATATCTAAAAGATAATATTCTGTAACTATTTTGAAAAGAATGAGCTAGATCTATTTTGATTTGGGAGTGCCCATGACATATCATCTAGTAAATCATCAAGTGGCAAAGGAAAAATGCACATAATAGCATACTTTGTCAAAACAAAATGGAGCATGTGTGTTTTCACATTTATTTTTAAGGTTACGGAAGGCTAATTATAGGTATTAAGACTGATTTACTCAAAAAAGTGAAGTAAGTAGGTAGATACATACATTAAAGATAATATCTTTGTCCTATTTCCCTACTTACAATGATTGATATGTAATTCAAATATTTAATGAAGGAAAAAGGAGGAAACACGAGACCCTCTTGAGAAGGCTGTGTCCATTCTGAGATGTAAACTACTGTTCCTCATAGGTCTTTCTCCCGTATCTTAATGTTCATCCTTAAGGATGTATTAAAGGGTGTATTAAAATCTTTTCTTTTCTTAACATCTTTGCTTCAAAAAAAAAAAAAAAGAAGCAGGGAGAGAGAGAGAGAGAGAGAGAGAGAGAGAGAGAGAGAGAGAGAGAGAGAGAGAGAGAGAGCGCTTCAACGGTCGGTCATGGAATAGGTAATACACTGCTGTGGAAAACCAAGCCATTCAACATGTTTTGAAGTAGCTAGAATATGTTTCCCATTGAGCTCAGAGTCATGAGAAACAGCAAAGTGAAATGACCCACGCTTGTTCTTGAAAACCCCTGTCAGCCTACAAAATGCACACAGCATCTCAAAGTCACTGTTTTTTTCTAGGACTGGTACATATATGTGTCTATCAATCAATTAGAAAGAAAATAAGTAGAGACTTAATTAGCTGGAGCAGATTCTGTGGGTAAAGCTGAGGCTGCCATCATTCCCTTATCTACCAGCCATCACCACTCCATTGTATGCCAGTCCAACTTCGAAGTGCCAGGAGCTGCATCTCTGGGCTGAGCACTCTCTTAACCACAGGACCTACTCTGGTTAATGCAGCCCTCAATTAAGGACTGAAAGCAAATTGGTAGAAACCCAATTTCCTTATTACCAAGGTAGATTAAATCTAAGGTGAGCACTCTACACTGTCTTCTTGAGTTTCCCAGTAGGATGACGTTTCAATTTCTATAATGAGAGCCTGCTTGATAGCATCCAGCACTGGCTTGATCATCTTTCTTTTCCTGCCTTACTCCTTCTCCTGACTCATCCAAGAAACGTTGCACTCAAATTCTTATCTGGGGAACCCAAATATAGGCAACAGGGGATCACAGCCTTGCTCTGCACCTTTGGATCTCATAGCTTTTACACATCCCTTTTATTCATTTATCCCATAAATATGTACAGAACACCTATACATCATTGCCTAGACAGAAAAAATGAGCCCCTGTAGGTATTTTAGGGGAAATTTTATTTTAAAATCATTGAAATAATTTTATATTATTGCTATGACAATTGACAGAAACTCAGTAATGACACAAATTGATCCCCTTATATCTCTGGAAGTCAAACTTCCATGGTAAGATTCCCTAGGCTAAAGTCAGGTTATGCAAGGGACTGACTTGCTTCTTCTAGAGACTCAGAGGGAACATTTTCATTTTATTCAGTGAATTTTGCTTATCAGATATTGTACTCTTTACTTCCAGAATTACCAGCTGATTCCATTAAATTTCTTAAAAATTTTCTTTTGTGTGTGTGTGCACATGCACCCATGTCCCACAGTGTGAGTCCTGAGATCAGAAGAGAACTTTTTTTTTATTTTTTTAAATTTATTTATTTATTTATTAAAGATTTCTGTCTCTTCCCCACCACCGCCTCCCCTTTCCCTCCCCCACCCCCAATCAAGTCCCCCACCCTCGTCAGACCAAAAAGCAATCAGGGTTCTCTGCCCTGTGGGAAGTCCAAGGACCACCCACCTCCATCCAGGTCTAGTAAGGTGAGCATCCACAAAACTGCCTAGGCTCCCACGAAACCAATAGGTCCAGTAGAATCAAAAACCCGTTGCCATTGTTCTTGAGGTCTCAGTAGTCCTCCTTGTCCGCTATGTTCATAGAAGAGAACTTTTAGAAGTCAGTTCTTGCCTTCCAGTTTCTTCACACATGGTCTCTCTTGTTGTTTGCTAGGCTAGGTGGCTCATGAGTTCCCAAGAAATCTGTGTGTTTCCTCTGCCCATCTTGATATAAGGGGTACTGGGGTTGCAGATGCACACTACCACATCAGGGGTTTTGCATAGGTTCCCAGGATCAAACTCAGGCCCCCAGACTTGCATAGCAAGTGCTTTTACCCACATGGCCATCTCTCTGACCACTGGTTCAATTTGTGGATGTCTCTTATTATTGAGGGCCTGCATTTCTTCATTCATAAATTGTACTATGTTGTTATGCTATTGAAAATCGACCCTGGTAACAAGATGGGAACACGCCCCCTTATCTCAAACTCAAACATGCTTACTTCAAATGCCTTTCAAGACATTTTTCTGTGACTGGCAGGCCCCATACTTCTCAGACAAGGAGAAAGGAGAACTATAAATACCTTATTTGTAGATCATGGAAATTTTAGGAACTGGTGCCTAATGGAAGGAAGAGAGGTCCCTGGGAATAGAGGCAAAGACTTAAGTCACTGGCCTGTGGGATCTGGTCAACACCTAAAGCCTAGTACTAGTTACTTGTTTGAAAGGAAAATGGCCCAGTAGGCTCATAGAGACTGGCACTATCGGGAGCTATGGCCTTGTTGGAGTAGGTAAGACTTTTTTGGAGGAAGTGTGTCACTGGGTGTGGGCTTTGAGGTCTCAGAAGCTCAAACCAGGTCTAGTGTGACATTCATTTCCTGCTTCCTGCCAATCTGGATATAGAACTCTTAGGTACTTTTCCAGCACAATGGCTGCCTACATGCACCATGCTTCTTGCCACAAGACCAATATACTATACCTCTGAACTGTAAGACAGCTCCAATTAAATGTTTTTATTCATAAGAATTGCCTTGGTCATGGTGTCTCTTCACAGCACTAGAACCCTTAAGACACCACAGCAATGGGCACAGTGTCTGTATCTTCCATGGGTAATTTCAATGCTTTATGATGTCAACTGCTTCTGAACAGTGAGGCACTTGCTAAAGCTCACAAATTTTATACACATAAGGCTAAGCCATACTTTCACTCTAACGTATGGTATTTGATGGCAAGTAATACTATGTGAAATTCTAGAATAGTGAATACTGTCTGATATACGCTTGTGAATAGTGGTACTGGCAATAGAATCCCAAGAAGAAATGCCAACCAACATTCAGAATGCATAAGGATTTCAGTCAGCACAAGTGATACAGTGGAAGAGTTTGGCATTTGTTCTTCCAAACCTCTTTCCCCAGTGGAGGATATTATTATTTCTAGTATAAGTAGACATGTATCTCAATGATAGTAGTAGCAAGATTTATTTAATGTGACAAAATCTGTTTTGTGAAGCCATGTGTATTATTTAATTTTTCTGTTGCTGTGCTTAAAAACCCTGACAAGTCCTCCTTAAGGGAGAAATGGTTTATTCTGGATCACAACTCAAGGGCACTCATCCTCAAGTTGTACTTATCATAGCAGGGAAGTCATGGTGCTAGGAGTTTGAAGATGCAGATGGTCACACTGCATCCAAAGACAAGAAGCAACAGTTGAGAAAATCTTGTCCTGAATTTCTCCTTTTTATTCAACCCAAGATCCTAGTCCATGGAATGGTACCAATCCCATTGAGGTTAGATCTTTCGCCAATTAGCCTTATCTACACAGCCCCTTATAAGCATACCCAGAGGCTTGTTTCTTCAGTGAGTCTAGATCATGTCAAACTGATAATCAATATAACTGTCAAATCAAGCCTAACCCCTATTACTTATGCCATACTTTGCACATTGAACAACCTTACTCAAGGAAGTTTGGAAACGAAGACAACTGTGTCCATAGGGTGGGCTATTTAGAGTACCAGCTTTGCCGGAGAGAGTGAGAAAATTAATTGGATTTGCATGAGCAGATGGAAAAGAAGAGGTGTTAGTTTAAGCAAAAGAAAAAAAGCAAAGCTAATCATAGAGTTTGGAAAAGCATGGGGATCACATCCTGGATAGTGTTTGTCCTATGGGGATCTTTGAGCACAAAGCAAAAGTCAGAAGGAAGGGTTTGGTAAAAGTCTATTAACAAAAATTCCTACAAATAACAGTACTAATTTACATTTATCCAAGTTCTTGCTGTCTACTATGTTAATTGCTTCATGTGGATTGTATAATTTAATCTTCTCAAAAAACGCTGTGAAATTGAAGCTATCACTGGACCAATTTTTCAGAATACTTTCATGGGATTAGCTAAGAAATTGTACGACTGCTACAGGCATTGGCCCACAGAAGCTCATAGGACTCTCCCTCGATATACCAGCGTATAACATGAACTATAATGTTGCACAAAAACTGCCTTAGCAGATTTAAGCCAAGGGAAAGCTTTAAGAATGTTAATTCGGGGTATAGGGAGATGACTGTTTGAAGCACTTGTTTCATAAGTCTGAGGACTAGAGCTTGGGTCCCCAGATTTGACATCATCTCTGGATAGATGTGGTGGCCTCCCTCTAAATGTAGCCTCAGAAGGTAGAGATGGAATCCCCAGAGCAAGCTGGGTAGGCAGACTACCCAGCTCTGGGTTTGATGACCAGTGAGTTTGAGAGATTCTGTTTCAATGAGTAAGGAAAAAGAGCAATTAGAATGATTCTCAGCATCAGTGTTTGGTCATGCATGCATACAAACATGCATGCACATGCATACACAATATACAAACACTAAAAATGAAAAAAAGAAGTGAGTGCTAATCCTCTAATGTAATATGGAATAGAGCACAGTCATCTCTGGTATCTGTGAAGTCAAGACTGATTTAGATACCTAGATACAAACTAAGAGGATACAGTTCCCTTTAGACAATGAAAATAGCATTTTTATATAACCTAACCACAATCTATGGTACTTCTAAAACCTAATACAATGCAATTACTACTTCATCTTAAATTGTCTGGTGAACAATGCCAAGAAATGAAGCATTTGCATGTTTAATCAGTACAGATACATTTTATTTTTCTAATATTTTTAATCTTCAATTAGTTGAATCTGTGAATTTAGAATCTCTAGATACAAAGAGCAGAATGATGTTTATTTCCCTGTTAAGGTTCTTTTTGTATCAAAATATTATATAAATTTTATTATAATAATTATAAAGATCAAGGGATCACAAGGATGTATGTATATAATTTAAAAAGCACATTTCAAGAAGCTATTTAGAAGTATATGTAGAAAGACCTGGGTCTTGGGCACAGTCTTGTGTTCATCTCTGCTATGTCTCATAAGAAATGATGACCTATAACTTAGCTTTTGTACCCTACCTTTCCTCATTGGTAAAATGTAAAATCTAGGTGAGGTGACCAATTATCATAATACTCACCTATAATCCCAAGAGCTGGAAGGTAGAATCACAAATTCCAGTTTAGCCTGGGCTACAAAGTGAGACTGTGTCTCAAATATAGAGAAGTTAGCCCAAGCCAAACACACACAATAGGTCATGATTTACTTGGAATCTGGTATAAATATGATATTCCATAAATGTGGATCTTCTTGTATTCCCTCCCCTTCCTCCCTAGTAGAGCATAATTGGAACAGGGTTCTGGAAACTTTTCAAATTACCCACACTCTTGTAAAATTTGTTAAGTAGGATTCTTTAAAAAAGTGAGAAGACAGCCTGAATAAAAATTCATTCACTAAATTTCTATTTGTTACCAACCATGTAGTTTTTCCCACTGTTGGGTTTCCAGGAAACAAAATAAAGTGGACTGTGGTGGCTAGACTGCACCTAGAAAGAAATACATGAATAGACAAGTTGAAGTCAATGGGGTAATCACACCAGTAGAGGATATACCAGGGGGAGGAAGAAATCAGATGGGGAGTGTAAGAATCCACAACTGCTTTTCACAACAGCATGCATTGATTTTAAAGTTAAAAAAGGTTTCCTCCACATCACCCCACTAGATCCTCACATTACCCTCATACAACTAAATGATTTACCTTCTCCT
The DNA here is from genome assembly GCF_014885135.2 of Alexandromys fortis. Lineage (NCBI taxonomy): Eukaryota > Metazoa > Chordata > Mammalia > Rodentia > Cricetidae > Alexandromys > Alexandromys fortis. The sequence continues at coordinate 5,166,017 of NW_026068001.1, forward strand.
TTTTCTCCTGATTAAAATAAGATGGGTGGAAAAAATGAAATTCACTAGTCACTAGAGTGGTAATTTTACATTTCTTATCATGGCCAAGAAAGTAGCTAGTAAAAGGCAAAACTTCCCAAGGGACCTATACAGTATTTCCAACACTCAAGGGTGGGGAACAATAGTGGAAGGAAAAATGTCAAATGCTAATGAGCTTTTAAATTATAAACAAAACATGAAAATCACTTTTTTTGTGTGTTGAGAGTGTGAATGGGAAGAAACAAGTTGGGGTGGAGACAGAATTTGGCATAGTTTATCTGTGAGAGATTCAGTACTCTCGTCCTCTCTCTTCAGTCATCCTCCTCTCCTTTTTCTCCTTCATCCATCCCATTTTTAGAAGTCTTTCTGTGTATCTCGAACTCATGATTCCTCTGAATCAGGCCCCCAGGGCTTGAATACAGAGGTAGACAGTGGCACTCAGTTCTACTGGACTGTCATGAAAATCAAATCTCAGGGAACAATACAGATTTGGACGTTTTCTGCCTACTGGTACCTTCCCTAATGATTTGGGGAAAGGTTTCCCACCTTCTAGCATTAGGTGAAACTCTGACAACATACAGAAAGACAAGACGTGAGATGTAAGTGGGGCTGGTTCTATCACAAGCTCACCCATTGTTTTTTGTGTAGATGTTGAATCAACAACTATGGACCCACAGAACAGAACAATGTCTCTACAGCACTGTGATGTGGACCACTAAAGGCAAAATTCCATATTTTTTTTTACCTCAGGAAAGGCTGAACTTTGAAAAGTAGAAGAGGCAATCCTTAGGGTATTGAGACTATCTTTCATTTTTCTTTTGTAGACATGTCTCATTCATGTTTTTATTTTCTCCTTTCTAAACAGAATTACTATGCAATGCTGCCATTTCTTTAGTGCAGAAGTATGTCCCTTGGACTTCTGAGACTACGGAATTAACTCTAGTTCTTACACGTGAACTCAGCATCCATTACATAAAATATTCTATTCCATGTTGTAAATAAAAGAAATAAATGTGCTTTCAATAAGCTTCACCTGTTCCCTGTTGACATTCTTCTGTCCCAAGGGAAATTCAGGCTACAAACTCTGGTGATATCTTGCTGTTATTCATTTTTCTGGAAGGCTTCAGGGGCTCATGGGTGTAAATTGCCAGAGATGACAACTGCCTGTCCAAAACAAAGCATTTTTAAACAGGTGTAAATTTTAACACAGGCTTCCAACCTACTTTTAAAGGTAAAATGAAACCTCACATGGGTTTTGTTAACAGAGAGCCAGTCTATCTTGCAAAGCATATGATATAATTTGGTGTTTCTTCACATACAACAAAACCTCACATGACTCGCTTTCATTTCTGTCATGTATAGCCATCTTTATTATTTTAGAGATACAAGTTTAATATCTGAAAATGCTTCACAAATATTAACCCTGTTATAAACTTAGAAATCCATACACATATACACACACATGTGCATATGCACATATCACCTCTTTTTTCCCTCATTGCACACCCACAATCTCCACCAATCTAGGGTAACACCTATGCCTCAAACACTGAACTCTTTGTTCTTTCTTAAACACATGTGTTTCATTTCCACGAATTGAATCAACAATTCTCAACCTTTTTCCAGTTGTGTGTAACATATAAATAATGTCAATCTTTCTTGTCAATAACATAGCTTACATAGTCATGTCCAGTTTTTGACAACTCCCTGCAAAGAAAAAAATGCTGAATACTTTTTATAAAGTTACAATTACCCTGATACCAAAACCACACAAAGACTCAACCAAAAAAAGAGAATTGCAGACCAATCTCACTCATGAACATTGATGCAAAAATACTAAATAAAATACTGCCAAATTGAATCCAAGAACGCATCAAAAGCATCATCCACCATGATCAAGTCAACTTCATCCCAGAGATGCAGGGATGGTTCAACATATCTGTCAACATAATCCTCCATAAAAACAAACTGAAAAATAAAAACCACATGATCATCTTATTAGATCATCTTATTCGACAAAATACAACATTCCTTCATTACAAAGGTCTTGAAGAGAGCAGGGATAAAAAGAACATACCTAAACATAATACAGGCAATATACAGCAAGCCAACAGCGAACATCAAACTAAATGGAGAGAAATTCCCACTGAAATCAGAAACAAGACAAGGTTGTCCACTCTCTCCATATCTATTCAATATAGTTTTTGAGGTCCTAGTTAGAGCAATAAGACAACAAAAGGACATCAAGGGTATACAAATAAGAAAAGAAGTCAAATTTCACTATTTGCTGAAAAATTCACTATATGTTTACATAAGCGATCCCAAAAATTACACCACCGAGCTTCTACAACTCATAAACACTTTCAATAATGTAGCAGGATACAAGACTAACTCAATAAAAAAATCAGTAACCCTTCTGTACACAGATGATAAAAGGGCTGGGAAAGAAATCAGAGAAATATCACCCTTCACAATAGCCACAAATAGCATAAAATATTGGTTAGAGTAACTCTAACAAAACAAGTGAAAGACTTGAAAGACAAGAACTTTAAATTTTTGAAGAAAAGAAAAATCAAAGAAGAAACCAGAAAGTGGAAAGATTTCCCATGCTCTTGGGTAGGCAGAATTAACATAGTAAAAATGGCAATCTTACCAAAAGCAATCTACAGATTCAATGCAATACTCATCAAAATCCCAGCAAAATTTTTCACAGACCTTGAAAGAATGGTACTCAACTTCATATGGAAAAGCAAAAAACTCAGGATAGCCAAGCAATCCTGTACAATAAAAAAAAATCTGGATGCATCACAATCCCTGATTTCATACTCTATTACAGAGCTACAGTACTGAAAACAGCCTGGTATTGGCATAAGAACAGATAGGAAAACCAATGGAACTGATTTGGAGATCGAGATATTAATCCACAACCTTCGAACACCTGATTTTTGACAAAAAAGCAAAAAATATCAAATGGAAAAAAGAAAGTATATTTAACAAATGGTGCTGGCATAACTATATACCAACATGTAGAATGAAAATAGACCCATATCTATCACCGTGCACGAAACTCAAGTCCAAATGGATCAAAGACCTCAACATAAAGCCAGCTACACTGAAACTCACAGGATAGAAAGTGGGAAGTACACTTGAATGCATTGGCACAGGAGACCACTTCACAAATATATCCCCAGTAATCCAGACACTGAGAGAAACAGTTAATAAATGGAACCTCTGAAACTGAAAAGCTTCTACAAAGCAAAGATCAGGGTCAGTGAGACAAAACGACAGCCTACAGAATGGGAAAAGATCTTCACTAACCCCACATCAGACAGAGGTCTGATTTCCAAAGTATCCAAAGAACTCAAGAAATGGGTCATCAAAAGAACAAATATTCCAATAATAAAATGGAGTGCAGACCAAAACAGAGAAATCTAAAATGGCTGAAAGACATTTAAGGAAATGTTCAGCATCCTTAGTCATCCGGGAAATGCAAATGAAAACAACTCTGATATTCCATCTTACACCTCTAAGAATAACCAAGATCAAAACCACTGATGGCAACTTATGCTGGAGAGGTTGTGGGGTAAAGGGGACACTTCTACATTGCTGGTGGGAATACAAGCAGGCACAACCCTTTTGGATGTCAGTGTGGTGATTTCTCAGAAAATTAGGAAACAACCTTCTTCAAGACCCAATAATACCACTTTTGGGTATATATCGAAAGGATACTTAATCATGCCACAAGGACATGTGCTCAACTATGTTCATAGCAGCATTGTTTGTCATAGCCAGAACCTGGAAACATCCTAAGTGCCCCTTGACTGAAGAATGGATATGGAAAATGTTGTACATTTACACAATGGAGTACAACACAGCAGAAAAAATAATGGTATCTTTAATTTTTCAGGAAAATATGTGGAGCTACAAAACATCATTTTGAGTGAGGAAGGAAGGAAGGAAGGAAGGAAGAAGGAAGGACAAAAGAAAGATAAAAAGAAAAATAACACCCATCCATCCTTTGTTATTAATTTCAAAAAAACAACAAATTCAGTTTGATTAAATAAATGCATCATATCTCTGCTCCCAATAAAAATATATGAGTATATCCAGAGCTTCTCAGTGGAATTAAGTTCATGCTGCTCAGATAAAGCAAGCAGCTTGTTCATGTACCCTGCATGGCTTCCTGGGATCACTTTCTAAATAGACCTTATACTTTAAGGTTAATTTTTGTTATATACTTTGGAAGAATCCAGCACAATCCTTCCTGGAAGTCATTTCAAAGTGACACTCATAGAAAAGAGCCTTTCCCTTTCCTGGGCTCAAATCACACTTAGCTACATTGTGGAACAGGTCATATAGGGTATGAAAAATGATGTAAGGAATGATATGTATACCTATTGCCCAATAGCAACTTGAAAGTAAAACTTCTGATACATACCTATATCATCAAACTACTGAGAATTTCACTTTTTATATTCCTTAGAACTTAAGAAATATTGATTACTTTGCATGACTATCAATAGACCTACAGCATTTTGAATAGCAGTTTTTAATGTTTCTTCTGTCTTGGCTATTATTTAAAAAAAAGAAAAAGAGAAGAGAGTGGAGATTTAATATAAAATTTGAGTACTTAAAGTGTTTGAGTCAACCCATTCTAATATTCCCTTTAAAAATATATAACTTAGCTGATAGAATACATTGTGGTAGTACAATGAACCAATCAGAAGAATACAAGAGGATAATAAACCAAGGAATCCTCATGATAATAGAGTGGAAGCAAGAAGAAATTTTCTTTAGTATGCTGAACATGGATTAAGAACAAAATTACTAGCCAATGTATATTCAAACAATGTTCCTCCCCGCTGCCTCATGTGTGTGTGTGTGTGTGTGTGTGTGTGTGTGTGTGTGTGTGTGTGCATGTGCACATACTGAGGATGGATCCCAGAGCCTTATGGATGCAACTTAAGCATTCTACAAATGAGCTACATCCCAAGCCTTTTAGAGAATAGCACAGGGAGGAAAGAGGTGGAAGGAAAGGTTAGGACTATGCACCAAAATACAATAAGAAGGAATTCAGGGCTATCCCTTTCAGAGAAATGACAGCTTTGAGATGGGACATCATCTTCTCAACTACTTCTCCATCTTCCTTCTACAGAGTTCCAAATGCCATATGATGAACAGTAGAAAGTAGTGGGAGGTGTGAATGATGGATCATTGCATCCTGGAACATCCTTTAAGGCAAAGTAAGTTATATTCAGGCAAAGGACTGGGGTAGACAAGGACACACCAACTAGGATAAGCAAAAGACTCTAGAAAACAAAGTATTTCATGCAGGTGGATCGATCAGACTTTGGACTCAGACAATATTATATTAACTATTATTACTTTTTACAACATTTTTAGTTACTTAATCTAACTATATATTACTTTCCTTATAAGTAACATGGGGCAAAATAGCAGCTGTCTCATAGAGTTCTTGCCAGGACTAAATGGGATGATTAATGTAAAGATCTCAGAGAAATGTCTGGTACAGTAGTGATGATCATTTCCTCCTCCCACTCTCCTCCTCCCTCTTCAACATTATCATTATTCATACATTCTGCAATGCCAAAGAGTGAGAAGATGAAAAGGAGACATTCTCAGGTCAGGTCAGCACAAGAAAGAAAAATTTACAGGGGAATGAATTTGGGGCTATGGGTTTTGCAAGTGAAAACAATCTATCTCTATAATTGAAAATTCTATCAACTTTATCATATTTTTACCCATTACAAAGATTAGTATAGAATTAAAACAAAACAACGGACAGTATGGAGCCTAGGAGACATTCTGCTATATGTAGAAAAGAAGGTAATTCCATGATCATCCAAGAGATGCAAAAAAAGGACACAGTGAAATTACCACAAGAATTGAAAGAAACAAAGTTAAATTACTTCTGCTGTGATCCAATAACATTTTTGTTAATGTTTGTCCTGATTTCCTTTTGATACCATAACAGGTAATTTATAAACAACAGAAACTTATTCCTTTTGAAACTGTGTGCCAGGAAGTTCAGATTCAAGGTTCTAGCATTTAGGTATCTGTTTAGAGTCATGTCCTTAAATTATAAACTGCAAAAGGGAAAAAGGTTATGAACTCTTTCTGATGTCTGTTTTATAAGGTATTAAACTGTTCACAAAGACAGGACTCTCCCAATTTAATCACTTACCCAAAAGCCGCACTTCTTAGTAACTACACAATAAGGATTAAATCCCAATACAAACCTTGGAAAAGACATATTCAAATGATAGCACTACTAATCTATAATAAACCTATGATAAGAAGGATATTGTGTGTTTTTTTAAATAATATTGTTCATGAAAAGACTGCAGAATAATAAAAAGCAGTTATTTAATTAAAACATGCACTGAAAAAAATAACAGCAAAAATGGCTAGTATGTGCAACAGGAAACTATATTGTAAATTGCAGTGTCTTGCCACAATGCAATGGAAAAGACTGAGGTCAATAAACATAATAAAAGAAGGAAGTCTAGAAACAGAGGCATAGAATTGAGGCCTAGTATAAAATTAAAAACAGCTCATGACAGCCAAGACAATTACCAGATTGGAAACAGATCCCCTAGAAGAACTGAGACTAGTGAGCATGCATATTGAACATCATTTGCTTTATACCACATACAAGGACCCCATGACCAGGATGTTACCATTGACATGCCCTGCTATCTCTCCTGCTGTAGTTTTTTCTGTATGCTGTGAATATGTATTCCTCTCACTAGTTAATAATGAAAGCTGATTGACCAATAGCCAGGCAGGATAAAGTTAAGTGGAACAATCGAACTGAAAATTCAGATGAGGAGGGTCAGAGTCAGGAGAGATGCCAGTCCATAGTAAAACAAACAGGATGTGTAAAAAATGAGGTTACAACCTTGAGTCATGTCTCAAAATGTAGATAGAAATATGGGTTGACTGAAATGTAAGAGCTAGTAATAAACTTGAGCTATGGTCCAAGCTTTAATAATTAATGTACAGAGAACTCTTCATTTACACTATTTTGCCAGATACATCTTCTCATATAAATGACAATATGGAACTTCTTGATCTCATATCTTTCTTCATGCTACATGCCCTACCTAATTTCCCACTTCTCAGTTTGTCTCATAGCTATTTCCATCCATCCAATTCTCTTATCTTCCAGAGAATCAGCTCCAGAAGATCTTTTCTACTGATTTACTTCTATGGTGCTTGCCTTCTCTCTCTCTCTCTCTCTCTCTCTCTCTCTCTCTCTCTCTCTCTCTGTGTGTGCGCGCGTGTGCGCATGCGTGCATGTGTGTGCATGCACATGCTGATGGTGATGGCATAGAAGGTGTCATATTTATCTTATCAGTGCTTAATCTTCCATCAGTACTGGCCCAGAAATGTGATGTTTATTTTGGGTGCTTTCCTCAGTACAAAATGAACAACTGGATCTCAAGTTTAGATCTCCAAATGAATCTTTTCATCTGTACAGAAGTTACACTCATACAATTTCAACAATAAAACCGACTAAACAAGATCTGAACAATAACAACACCATCTGGCACGCCAACGTGGGTGAGAGACATCTCACTGGGCCACACCTGTAGACAAAGAGCTATAAACAACTACTATTGAGAGAGATAGAATTAGTCTTCCCTAGGGATGAGTCCCTAACATTATCAAGTGGCCTGCCCTGAAATACAAACAACACTAAACAGACTCAGTAGATTGTATTTATTTATATTTGTATTTATGTATGTATATATGTATCTATCCATCTATTTATCTCTTTATATATCTGCACACACATACATTTGTAATCAGAAGCTTTTCTGTGTCCCATCCAGTCTCATAGCTGCTTATAAAATAATCACTCAAAGGCTTAATAATACTTATAAATATTTGACTGATGGCTCAGGCTTATTACTATTATATTAATCTATGTATCACCTGTGGCTTATTGGTGGTGCTGTGGCATGTTGTTCCTTGGACAACTATTGACATTGCTTTCAACCTCATCCATCTTCACATGTATCTCTGCTTGGCCATAGGCTAAAGCAACTTTATTCATCAACTAATAAAAGCAACACATATTTGCAGCATACAGAAGGACATCCCACATCATATCCTCTTTTCTATCTAATTAAAAAGGAAGGTTTTAACTTTAAGATTGTAAAATTACATATAACAAAGCAGTTATCAAGCAAGAATAAGTTACAATATCCAGTGTATTTGTATTTGCCAAAATTAAAAAAAAATACTATTCTCTCACCTATTCTATCTTTGTAAATCTAAAATTTCATAGCTAATCTATTTTTGTCATCCCTAAGGAAAATTATAGTTATCTAGTCTTCAACTCCATCAAAGACCCTAGAAAAATATATTACCTAAGAAACCAGGAAGTGTATTGTAAGCAACTTCCAAAACTCTAGAATAGATAGAGATATCTAGCTACCTGGACAGCTAACCAAAGTTCTTCTGTAACATTGGGGCATCTATCTTCAGTCTACAGGCCCAGAGTATCTGGCAAACTACTCAGTGAAGCAGAAAATTTGAAGGAATATCTTGCCTATTTTGGTGAAATTTATCAGTCTCTTTTTTTTTTTTTTTCTGTGTCCTGCAGAATGTCTGACAGACCCTTTCATGAAGCAGGAACCCTGAAATACTGTCCTACTTTGTTTTGCCAAATTCAGCAGTCATTTTTCGGTGGGTTATGCATGTCTAGTTTATACAACATTTTATCAAGCAGTCAAGGCTGTGGATTGCGTTTTGGGTGGGTTACTCAGTCTAGGGGATTGTAACCCACCCGGCAATCAAGTTACTCCAGGGTCTCGGAGGGGCGCTACCTGGAAGGGAATGAGCTAAGACAGAAGAAGGAGGCCAAGCAGATTTGTCAAAGCCTCCGTTTATTTAGGGACAGGTTACAGTTTATATATGGTAAGGAATGGGGGGCAGGGCACGGGATCTCGCCGCGTGGTTCTGGTCAAGTAGGCTAGGTTACATTCGGAGGGGTAGGCCAGAAGTCACAAGTTGCCACACCTGGTTCCCTGGATAGCTGGAATGTGAGGCGGGTTCCGCTAAGATTAGCAGTTAATTGGGTGAGGGGTTCTCTGCAGACTCCCTAGGGTGATGGTTCCTGTAATGATTGGGGGGAAATGGCTCCTGACACAAGGCAAAAACAGTTTCTTGCTTAAATGTCTAGGCTTGCCATATCTAAAGCAAACTCCATAACAAGTTTCTTCCATGCCAATCATCCTCTTTGAAGTAACTGGCACTGGCAGGAGCAGATATCTCATGTCCAAAGAATTCTAAGCTTTTAAAACATTTTAAGTGCCAGATTCTGTAGATCTCTGAAGGGTTTGAAGATTACTTATCCGTTTGAAATATACCTTTGCATATCTAGAAAACCTAACTAACATGTCTATAAGTTTGGCTATTATAGATGTATATTAATTTTTATTTTAACTATGCATTACATTTTTAAACAAGCTGCATAAACATAATATCTTAAACAAGAGTATGAATACACATACAGTGTAACTAAATTGATCTTAAATTTGTATCAATATACAAAATCCTCTAAACAAGAATAGAAACATATATACAATGTAACCAAATTAATTTGAAATTTGTATCTCTATAGTAAAATTCATGCTAATTCAAAACATCTGAGATTAATAGTTGTCTTTTTATCCTATATTCCTATATTGCCTTAAATATAACAAACATCTGTAACCTACTAAATAACTGAAGACCATCCATACCCCCCAGCTCTTGGGAATGTGGCTGTTGTTTTCTCCAAACTGCTTTCTGCTGTCTGTGGACAAATTATCTTTAGGCTTCCAAAGAAAATTTAAGATAATGGCCAACTTCTGGAAGATCACTTATAACCTTTGTTGATAGATATCACTTGTCAAGTTTCAAGAGGACTCCCTTGATCAAAACTAGTCCATCTTAACCTGGAATGAATCCTTACTCTCTTGTTTTCTGTGGAAACAAAAGCAAAACAACTTCTCCAAAGAAATGCATATTTTAAGTTATGTTTTACAAATATATTTTTGACTTTTGTTTTCAAATTAAGGTAATTTTAACATATTGAATTTGTATATTTTATCTGTCTCTTTCAATATCATGTCTCTCAGCAGCTATCTCTTGCCCATCAGCCATCAAAAAATTCAAAAGCAGCATATTATTATTCAGGATCCAGATTCCCTGTGTATTTCTTTTCTTTATGTGGCTTTTAAATATTACTTTTATTGTCTCCTTAAATACGTTGTTTTATTTTTAAAATTATTTATTTCTTTCTATAACTGCCTATACTAATTTTCTTTCTTAAGCTTACATACATATTTAAACACATTGTGACCCATTTAGAGGTTTCTTTTTGTCTGAATCTTGTCTTTATTGTGTTTCTGTAATCATTTTTTGATCACCATTTTAAATTGGTAATGGGGGCAGGGTTATGGCCAAAGTGCTTTGACTGATTGTTCCACCCCATTCAGTGTGTGTGTGCTTGTCTGTGTGTGTGACAATGGTAATTAAAGAAAAAGAGGCTATGAATTTGAGAGGCAGTGGATGTGGTAGCATGGGAGGGGCCGGAGGAAAGAAGGAAATGATGTAATTATATTTTAATTAAAAATAAAGTAAATTTAAAAATGGCAAAATTACAAGAGATACCACCTGACCCATCCTTATATCTCCAATATACAAATGAGATCATCTTTAGTAATTATCATGCTCTGCTTTCCCATAATGAAACAACTATATCTTGACTTTTACTAAAAATTAAAATCCTGCTACCAGAATTGAAAATTTTTGGATATTTTCTAGAAGGTGAAAAAATTACTTTGGCTAACAGAATTAAAGAAAGAGGGAGCTTATGGGCCATGTAGGAGTATAGCCCTTACTTCAGGAGAAAACTGAATAATTTTTAAAAAATGCTACAAAAGAATTTATCAAACACAGGCATGTTAAATATGAAACAGTAGATTCCTAAGTCCTATGGGCAGACTCCTAAATCCTATGCACATTTTGGTAGCCAGCAGAGTACCTTTTCATGCCATAGACACTAGAATACAGTGGGGAAGATTCAATGTAGGCAGCAGCTCAAATTCTACATGCTCAGTGAGTTGTGGGGACCTTGTTCTCACTGTGGAAAACAACATATAGTCTTGGCCACAGCCTGGGTTGTTGGGTGATTTCCATGAAACCCTATACACCAATAACTTCTATGTTAATTAATGTATATTCATTAGTGTAACAACTAGTGCCAAATTATCAAAACATGCTCAAGAAGTTGAATAATGCTGTCTGGAATTAATAAAGTTACCTTCAACAGGATAGTGTTAAGTGGCATTTTAACTTTTAGAAATTTGGTTATTATTTTAAATATTAACACAGCAATTCAGAAATTCAGTTTTTGGGAGAATAAGATTTCTAGAAAACTCCAAATTAAGCATGTGTGTGGAGTATGTATATGTGTGTGATGGCTAAGAGCTTGATCACTGTGCTATAAGCAACCTTCTTTAAACCTTTACTTGGCCACTTCTGCAAGTTTAGTTAAGGAACCTAAGATCCAGAGAACTTCCAGATGAGTAACACCTACCTTGGAATACTGCTATGGAAATTCAATGACATAATACAATTGATTTATTTGGAGGTATTAGCATTCACCAGGCATTATCTAAGCTCTTTAGATACATTAATTCTCATAGCATTTTTATGGACTGGGTACAGCCATTAGCCTTACTTTGATAGTGAATGGTGCTGGATATAGAAAATGGCTAAATAACTTGGTCAAGAGAATTTAGTTAGAGACCAACGCATCCAGAATTAGAAGCTAAGATATTGGATTTAGGCTTGAAATTCTCTGTCACGCTGGTAATGGTATTTATTTATATGTATAGGTGACCCTCTATATCCTGGATATCTGCATCTATAGGTTTTATCAACCACAGATCGAAAATATTCAGAAAAGCATTGCATTAGTACTGAATATGGAGGCATTTGCCTTGTCATTAGTCCCTAAACTATAGAGTATAATATTTACATTGTATCATGTATAAAAGTACTGGAATTGATTTAAAGTATTTGGGAAGATATGCATAAATTGCCTGCAGACACATGACATTTTATATAAGACGCATATACATTTGTGGATTTGAGTATGTATAGGGCTCCTGAAAACATTCCCCTGTGAATGTGACAGATGACTGCTTATAAAATACCTCAAGTGTTCTTCACACTGTTTGGATCATCTTAAGAACAGAATGCATTACAATGGCTATTTCTTGTGTGTTACTTGAAGCTACAAAATTATTTAAAGTTACAAAACACAGGTCTCTATGATACAGAGCTAGAGGCCCCACTCAAAGTTCCTAACCTTTGGCCTATTCTGCATGACTGAAGTAATTGAGAAAATGAAAAAGAAAACTCATAGGCCAGTACAATTGATTCACTGCTTCTTCTAGACTGAAGCAGATGTGTTTCCTCCTTTGTTGCTACTGAAGACACTCCCTATGAACATGGAAGCTCAGCTTCCACCACCCCAGCTCAAGCACAGCAGATGTAGTGACTGCAATCAACTTCTGTCTGACTCTTGCTTTGGTTTCATGACTGTCTATCTGAAGGAGCAATAATCACACAGAAGTGTGTCTTAGAGTTACTTGGAGGGCTTGTAAACAAACACATATGTCAGTGAGCTACACCCCTGACTTTCTGGAATAGACCTAAAATTTGCATGTCTAAAATATTCCAAGGGAATGTGGCTACCTCAGGAAACAGACCTCGTTTTGCTAAAATTCTGCAGGTCTGGAGGTCAGGAATGTTTCAACTGGGCAGTATATTTGTTTGTGTTGCTTTTGTTGTCATTCATCGTTGCTTTCCATCTGATCCAGGTGGGGTCCACTGACAGCTAAGATGGAGAATCTACTTCCAAGATGGGTTCTTTACTCCTATCCACGTCCTACAGTGCTTCTTTGTTACGGGAGGTCCTTCCATTCCTCCAACCAATAGCTGCTGAGATACCAGCCCATTGGGGCGTGGTCTCTCTCCCTTTTAAAAAATCGGCTACTTCCCTGCACTCTCTCTTCACTTCCTGCTCCGCAGGCGACTAGACTCCCTTCCTGGTTGCACAGAGGGCTGTTGTCTGGAACGTTAATCTGTAAGTTTTTTCCTCTTTAAATAAATACCACCCTATTAATCATAATTCCAAACTGGCGTGGCATTGTTTGTGACTTACACCTTCACTTCTTGACCACCGTTTCTCCACAAATTCCATTCTGTCCTTTAGAGTCTCTCCTGGAGGCATGCCTGGGCATGTGTTCCCCAGGGTATTTTTGTTAAAGAACAGAGGTCTTTTCCATAGAAACTGAAACAAGAAATATAAGACTTTCCATAGCTTATCCTCAAATATTACTTAAAGCATATTCAGTTGGTGAAATAGTTCACTAAAACCTACCCTAATTCAAGGACAGGAAAATTAGACTCTACCCTTGTAGAGCAGGAGTAAAATATCACTTGCCATGTCTCATATGTCACAGATCCTAGATGGGGAGATGGGAAGTGTTCTCTCTGCTCTCCGTTTCCTTCCTTTCAACTAACACTTTCATTTCCTCTGTGCTGGGTTCTGGCCTTGTCAAACAGTCCTCCCATATATGCTAGAGGAATAACCTGAATCACTGTGTCTAATAGAAGATGCTTTATACCGCAAAATGAGACCCATAGGCAAATTCCTTCTTCTCTGGTCACTGGGACACAACATTCAGTTACTTCCTCTATCTTGTTCTATTGTAAACTCAGTGTTCTCTATGGCCCATCACATATGAAGTTCCAAGAGGTGAGATCTCAGAGTGCTTTGCACTCTCAAGATCAGAACACATAGGGAAAGCAGGGTGTAAAGATGAAGACATCAGTCTAAAGGAGTCATGGGAGAAGACCACATCTAAGTGCTGAAATGCAGACTGGTTACTGAAAGAATTGGGATGCTGCTTGGGATGATAAACTCGAGACTAGATCAGTCTAACTAACCAATAGCTGCCTTAGGGATGAGAGCAGGATGTAGCCTTGTTAAGCTTCAGACTGACTGTTCATCAGGAGGAGATATTGTGGTGTCCAGTTTTATTGTATACATCTTTGTGGTGCTATGACATAAAAACTCCGGTTGGTCTCATCAAGGTTTGGCTTGGCAGAGCCTATATGAGAGACTTTGAGAATCTTAATTATCAGAAATGGGATGCAGGGTGGATGGTGAACAACAACAACAAAACAAAAATAAAAATAAAATCAAAGGAAAAACTCAGAGTATCAGGAAAATCCTCAAATCTCACATCCCAAATTTCTAATCTTCCCCGTCACTGGCTGACACACAGTGTTCTTTTTAGAGGTGTTTGTGCTTTGTGTGAAAATAGAGCAGAGCAGACACAATGGGTTTAGGTTTTCCGGTTTTGAGTCAGCAAAGATATCTAGAGATGAGAAGACAGGGTGCACTTCATTAACAGGAAGGGAAGTGGTTTCTTGTTTCAATAGAAGCACCTGCACTCTTAACAACATCACAGGATGTGGGTTTGGCCAGACGATAGACTAATAGAGAAAATGAGCTACCCATCTGTTCATCACTGCAAGGGCTGGATTTCCAGAATGATCTTGAGAAACATGAAATCAATAGGAGCAAGGTTTCTGAGTTGTTGGAACTACTGCCCATGGTGAGCAGATGGGGCCTTAGAGACTACAATATGGAAAAAAAAAAAAAAGCCTAGTTGCAAGAGAGTCCCTAGTGCCATTTAGAGGACAGGAATCATGGGAACATGGAACCAAAGATTTTCTTCTTCTACTTTGGTTTGTCATGAGACTATAAAGTGGAGAGCTGATTGAGTCATTAGCAGATTACAGCACAGAAGCACTCTCTAGTTAAGATAAACAAGACAGTCTGGTGTGGGCAGATACTACATGGAAGTAGAGAGGAAACAAAATATAGTACAAATGCCACGTGACATTTGTTTCCCAAGGGGGGGTTATCTTCTGACTAGAAGGAATTCAGAAAGAGGAGGTGGTTGAGGCAGATGAAGAAAAGGAGGAGAAGGCATGAATGATTTCTTCTATCTAACACCTTGCTTTGAAAGCAGCTCACTTTGGAATTGAATGTTTAACAGACTCAACTTAATGAAGACCACATTTAGAGGTCTCTGCTTTCTGATATTCCTAAATTTTCTTGGATAGGAACTTTGGTTTTACCTTCTTCTGAACACTAAATGCTGTATATTCCAGCCATAGTACCAGTCAGTTTAAGGAGCCAAGAGGTTGGGGACAACCAAAGACAGTCTCAGAACAGCGAACAGGTTTCAAGATAGAACACTTAACAGGTAGCTCACATAGTTCATGTCAAACAGTCAAGCTGAGGCCTGGTGTTAATTTGTTTCTAACTTTAAGTTTATTTTTTTACAAAAAAATATCACCATCCTAGCTAGAATATACTGGGTTGCTATAGAAACAGACCCCCTCCTGTCTCATATTTTACTGTTCACAGCTTTCTATGTGAAGCAGCACAGTGTCAATTTTTTGACTGAAGAGTCACTTTCTACCATTTTTAAAATATTGTTCATATTACCACTTGCAAAGCCTGGGTAGGCTGAAATTTCATCTCCCTTTTCTATACACAGTGATATAATTCAATGGAATAATTATAACAAACAATTCAGCCCATTCAGGTTTACTGTCTCATCCTTGCTTTCTTTTCCTAGAGCATTAGAAATCCATCACCGGTTTGAGATCTCTTTAAAAATGCATGAAGGGAAGAGAATTGGCAGCACAGTTAAATGAATTTAATTCAGCCAGATTTTACATTATTTACTCACTTCTGAAGTGCTGAATACAAGGAATGATGGAAGAAGAAAGTGGAACTAAAATTGGACCATTGATCCAGGCAGTCTGTGTGCCAAGCAGACGTGGGAAACAGGCTAGAAAAACCGTAAATGTCTTTTGACATCAGAGGTACAGAGCATTCATTTGTTTGAATCAGTGTGAGACATGTATTACATGGACCCTCCCCCCTCCCCCCACTTGCTGCCCACTGCACCCTGATAAGGAGTTAGCCAGTGCCAGAGTTGGCAGCCTCACAGTTCAGGATTGTTCAAAATGGCATATTAAAGCAACAGGACTCCCCTCTCCTCTTTTGGCAATAAGAAAGAGTGGCTGCCTAGAAACCAGCAGAAGAGGATGCTGGGCACATTATTCTCATGCTCCAGGGCTTTTCTTTTGAAAGGAAAATAAAAGAAGTCAATATACATTATAAAGTATTCAGGCAATAAAAGAGTTATTTAACGTATTTTCTATATAATTGCTGCATGGATAGAGTAGCAGTAGCATAATACCCCCAACCCCTATCTGAAATAAAGACCTCCAGTGTTCAAGGACACCACTTCTACTGTGTTGTTTGGCCTTTGACTTATAAATACACTGATATTCTACAAAGATTAACACCTTTGCAGTCTCTAACACAGTGTCCATATGCTAAGTGATGCGGTCTATGTATTTTAAATGATTAAGAAGCCAAATGGCTACCGTTTTTCTAGCATTCACTGAAAGGAGATTAATTTTTCCGAATGGAAATCCATGCTAATCATAGTTGTTCACAGAGAACCTGCTTTCACTCTGGTAATGTGGGTAGGATTATACTTCCCTTCCTACTTTGTCATCTGGTAAGATCAATGACTTGCTTTGGACAATGGAAAAGTATTGACTTACGTCTGGTCCTTTGTGGTGAAAGGGACAGTGTATGATTTCTTCTATCTCTTTTCCCTGCTGCAACAGTCACACTAGCCTGTGATGCTGTGCATGTCCATAATCCTACAATAATCATAGTCTCTCTGACAAAAGTGTTGAATAAACAGGCAAAACAGAAAGCAAACCTGTCTGATAAAGTCTGTGAAAGATGGAGGATAATTGTAATTGAAACATTACTTATCATATTCTGAATGTACCTGTGTATCCATTAAAATGCTCACAAAAGAAGACAGATCTAAAACCATAATGCAAATGAAAATATACTTCATGTCCAATCACTTTAATTCTACAGACCTTCAGCTAAACATGGTAGATATAGGACTCAATTTACAAATAAAAATATATTGAGAGCATTTTCTCAAAAGATAGGAATATATTTGAAGGGCAGAATTTTCATTTGAGCCATCCATTATCTTCCCTTTGCGACTGTGGAGTTTAGAAAACATACATAAGAAGACTGTCTTAGTTTCTTTTCCTGCTGCTATAATAACATGCCCTGATCAGTTCAGTTTAAGGGAGAAAAAGCTAATTTCAACTCACAAATGTCTCTTGACAGCCAAGTCAAATAGCAGGAGTTTCCCTGGTGTACCTGGTCATGTTACGTGTGCGACCAGGAAGCTGAGAACAATGAATGCCAGTGCTCAGCTCACATTCTCCATTTTAAAGTCTTGCATTACTGCCCAAAGACTGCTCCCATTAACAGTAAAGGTGGTTCTGTCTGTATAAAGCTAATAAAGATAATCTCTCATAGACATTCTCACTGGATAATGTTAGGCTAGGTAAGCCCTCACAGGTGTGCGTGGAGACTCATCTCCTGGGGAATTTTAGATTCTGTCAAGTTCGCCATTAACACTAATTGTCACAATCTTGAAGTGAAATTTCTTCCGAAATCAAGTAGGACCACTGCTTCCAGGTCTCAGTTTCCACTGACACTGTTCTCTCCACAGTAATACAGGTGAGCCAGTGCCACATTGTATGCACATGAGCACCAGCAGCAAGCCAAAACAGCTTGATCAAAATAATCAAACCAGTATATATGACTAAAATGAAGAAATTGTGATAGAGTTTAAGAATGACTCATATAAAGACTAAAATGAAGAAACTGTGATAGAGTTTAAGAATGACTCATATAAAGGAGGAAATATGCCATTTTGGATATAAACTATAAATATTTTGAAGATTATGTTTACTGACAATAAATAATGATGTTACTAAAGTGATTGCAAATAAATCCTTAAATGAGGTTTGTTTTGAAACAAATAATTATAAGCTTTACTTGGAAAAACTATTGCTAATATTTTTAAAGGATATTAGATGAGTTATTGTGCCAGTTATTATTTGCTCAGATATATAATAAATCCCTGCAAGGCCACACATCCAAAAATATTTTGGCAGCACAAATTGATCTTGATGATTTTTTTTAAAAAGGAAAAAAAAGATACTAAGTTGAGGTTATGGGGAAGGGAGAGGCTCTGGGAAGAGTTGGGGGTGGGTGGGTCATGAATAGTACGAAAAAAATTTCTCAAAAATTTATAATAAATTGACAATATTCTATCTCTCATTAGAGGAGCTATTTCTGGCAGTAGTTGGCAATTAGCATAGAGAATAAAAATGGCCATTGACAGAGAATAAAAGAATGGAGTGCTGAGCTCAAGGATCTTTGTGGGAGAAGGAGCAGAAACAGTTTCAGAGTCTGAGGTGATCAGTTAACATCAAGGAAACAGTGATTGCCAGGCAAGGCAGATGCACATATGAACTCACAGCAATTGTGACAAGCATACTTAAGACATACACAAGTTCCAGCCAGACAAATCTTAATACAGAAGTGGTAAGGTGAGCATTAAATCCCATTAATAACAGAGAATTATTTGGCATTTGATAGCTATTTAGAGAGGGAGAGTCAGTTTTCTTTCTTTTTATTTATTTATTTTTTATTTATTAAAGATTTCTGTCTCTTCCCCACCACCACGTCCCATTTCCCTCCCCCTCCCCCAATCAAGTCTCCCTCCCTCATCAGCCCGAAGAGCAGTCAGGGTTCCCTGACCTGTGGGAAGTCCAAGGACCACCCATCTCCATCCAGGTCTAGTAAGGTGAGCATCCAAACTGCCTAGGCTCCCACAAAGCCAGTACGTGCAGTGAAGTAACCGCCAATAGGTTGATCACACACCAGGGTAAGTCTCACTTCCAATAACAGCTGGGGAGCACAAACTGGACTCAGGAGAAAATTGAAGAAATTTCAAACATGAGTGGAAAGGGACAGAAGACTGAGGGTGGTAATGGGAAGACTTGCAGGAGGGAAGACAGATATGTTTTTAAAAAACATGAAAAAGAAATAAAATTATGAAAAAACTAAAAACTACAATAGTTTGTCAATGCAAACTATTATACAAATAAATAAAACGTAAACTTGAATAGTTTAAACACTATATTTCTAGTATAAGGATAGATAAAACAACCATAAAAATTGTGTGTGTGATGTAATTCATCATAAAGTAAGCACTAAAAATAAATAGAAAAATAAGAAATAATGCAAGACTGAGAAAATCAATTCAGAATCTCCTATGATACCCAAGCGAAATAAGTTCTAATTGCTGAAAGAGTAAGATTTTTAAAAATATAAATAAATGGTGCTCCACAAACAAAAGAAAAATAATTACAGGTGAGTGAAGATATTCTAATTTTAAGAATAATTTGAAAATATTGAAAAGAATAAAATGTAATTTCAAATAATTATAAAAGAAAAATTGTAATATTTTCAGCATAAATTAAATGACAATAAGAAATATGACAATGGTTGAATGATAGTCCAATACAAAGAAAATATTCAATTGAGTTTTTTTCAGAAGAATCTTATAGAATAATAGACAAAGTTCATGAGCAAATCATTTACAAGAATAGTAAGAAAATAACTAAATTCATAAATAATACTTCAGTGGTAATCTAAAATAATACTGACATACTGCTACAATTTTATAAACTAAACAGATATTTGTTGAAATAGGAGCGGCGGGGCTGCGTCCCCAGCACCCTGGCCGCCTGCTAGCTTATGCCCCGAAATAACAACACACAAACTGTATTCATTGAAGCACTGCTTGGCCCATTTCTATCTAGCCACTTCTAGGCTAATTCTTGCACCTGGACTAGCCCATTTCTAATAATGTGTGTAAGCACCCCAAGGTGCGCTTACCGGGAAGATTCTAGCCTACGTCCATCCTTGGTCCGAGCTGCCTGGGAGAGCAGAGCCTGGCATCTCTGCTCCAGAGAGCAGAGCTGTCAAGTCTGAGCTCACTTCCTCTTCCTCCCAGCATCCTATTCTGTTTACTCCTCCCACCTATGTTTTAACCTATCAGGGCCAAGGAGTTTCTTTATTGCTTAACCAATGAAATCAACAGATTGATATATGACACTCCCACATCAGATATTTAAGATATGCACAGGTTTCTGAAAACAGGAATTTTCATATAGTATCACTGCAAAAGTATTATACATATGTACATATATTTGCATATTCATATATACCTTTACAGCTAATATTCCCATGGATGCATTTGTATTTTTAAAAAGAACAGAAATAAATGTATCCAGATGTTACCTGCAACTATTTCTAGGTGGCAAATTGGTAACAGAAATAAGTCATGAAATTATTGACCTTTCATTTTGTATTTCATATTTTACCATGAATATGTTTTATTTTCACAATCAAGAAACATTGAAGATATTTGAATTAAGGTAAAGAATCACAGGATTTACAAACAAGCTCTCATAAAATTTCCTGGCAGGACTATATAACAAAAGTAATTCACATCTGATGCCTAGCTTAATTATGTATAACCAGATAGAACTGTAGAAAAGACAACAGAATCTAATTCTAAGAGAAACTAAAACTAATTCACATTAATCAATGATTCCAGAAATCTTTATCTTAGTTTTCAAGTTTATTTACATCTTTAGCTGCCAGGGGCAGAAGTTTACACTTTTCAATTCACGAGACATGTTCATCGTTGGTTTATGAAAGGTCCCTTTCCTTTTTATTTCTTGCAAACTCACAGTACCCATCTATTGTGACCATTATATGAAGAGTTCATTAACAGTCTTAGAAGATGTGTACCATTTCCCCTTGCTGAAATTTTAAGCAATTTAACCAAAACTTTATTATATATCTCATTTTTATCTTGCATTTTTTTGTTTATGCTGTTTCTAGGACTAATGCATGTTCTCAATTCTTATATTTAGTGCATAGTATTCCATTATGAGTGCATACAACATTTCATTTTTCTGCTACTCAGGTAGCCACCAACTCATTATGATTTCATTACTACAGAAATCAGACCTCATATATTCACTTTCTGAAATCCATATATTCACTTTCTGAAAAGTGATACTTAGTTTCAGATACTTTTCCTATCCTGTACCAAGTTGCTCTCCCACAGAGTATCTGTCTTGGTCCTTCCTCCATACAGCAATATATTACAATAACACTTTACTACCAAGCCTCCCAATTTTTGATAGTCATGAGTAATTTGGTTTTCAGCCTAACTTTAATATGAATTTTTGACAATTATTGATTATAAAGATCATTAAACATACTCATTGGCCTTAATAATTTTATTTTAATTTTCTTATCCATATTTTTGCCTAATTTCCTAATGCAATTATCATCATCTTTTGTTTACTGGATATAATTGCTAATATATAGTAGATATTTTTGTCTGTTGATGGATAGTATTTTCTACTTATAACATGTCATCAGCTTTATCTAAAACTTCTCTAATTTTTTGTGGGATTTAGCATGCATTTCATCTTTGTCCCTAAAATACAGATATTCACTTTCGACTTTTTTCAATTTCTGTGCATGACTCATATTCTCAAAGAGCTAATAAAATCCTAAATGACAAAATGCAGTCAGACTCAACCAAATGAAGCAAAATAGCTCATGGGTTTAATTTTCTACCTCTTTCCCCAATCGCTGAGCTTGCGATGCCTCATATCCACCATCAGTAGAAGGTCCCTGCTCCTCGTGTTGTCTCATATACACCTCATATACACCATCAGTAGAAGGTCCATGCTCCTCATGTTGTCCCTCCCAAGCATCTATCCATGTGCAGAATCACTTAGTATTACAAAGCAGTCACTTATTTCCCTGCAGCCACAGATTGCAGAGATCAGATTTGAAGAGAGCACAGTATGAATGGCTTGTGCCCGCTTTATCATACTTGTAAAACTTGGCTGGGTAGTCTTGAGGGCCAATAATTACTTAACACTCAGTATGAAAATCCGAAAAAGGGCTATTGACTTCCCAGTCTGGAATTTGGGCTAGAAGGGAGCAAATACTGGGCCTCAGTTGTATCAGAGAACACATAAGCCCCCATTTATGAAACGTATGTTTCCTTAGAGCACTGCAACTTCAAGGTAGTTAAATTTCTTAGGTGGTATCTCCAGAATCCAAAAGCAAACATAGAAAAGTTCTATAGTTTTCTAAATGATCTATGTCATTGTCGATTTTGCCATGTTTTGTTGGGCAATTCAAGGGAAGAGAGTAGAAACTCCAGCTCTTCATAGGATGAATATCAGAGATTATGTGACAGCGCTTGAAAACAACTAAAGTATTGTCCTAGATTTGTAAATCAAATCAGTTAAGCTATTGGTACCTTTCCGAAAAAAAAAAAAAGGAAATCGCACGGAGCTGGCTCTCTGGGACACAGATTGGGACTGCACAGAGCAGAACAAGAGGTGGGTGACAAGCCCCTCCTCTGGACAACCCAGTGTCTAGGCCCTAGGTCCTGGGGCAAAACCCCGCCCCCCCACCAGCACTAGCCCCTTCAGTAGGCAAGCATCCTGAGGCAGAGTGCTCACACACCCTCTATAGGACCCTGTAATCTACAAGTCCCACTCTTCCCCCAAACCCACCCATCTTCCACATCCTCAGTGGTCCTATGGAACCCAGACTGCAACTGAACAGAGCAGACTAAGAGCTAAGTGACCAGCCCCCCCAGCTAGACAGCCCAGTGTCTAGGCCCTAGGCTCCAAGCCAAAACCTGGGACCCTCCTCCAGCTGCACTAGCCTGCCAGTGGGCAAGCCTCCTCCAGGCAGGTTGCTCCAACTCCCCTGCATTGAACCCCCGTAATCTATGAATCCCACTCTGCCACCAAACCCACCCATCCACCCTACCAAATGCAATCTACAGATTCAATGCACTCCCCATCAAAATCCCAACACAATTCATCACAAAATTTGAAAGAACAAAACTCAACTTCATATGGAAAAAACAAAAAACCCCCGATAGCCAAAACAATCTTGTACAATAAAGAAACGTCTAGAGACATCCCCGTCCCTGAAATTCAAGTGCAATTACAGAGCTACAGTAATAACAACAGCTTGGTACTGGCATAAAAAAAACAGGTGGACCAATAGAATTGAATCGAAAACCCCAATTTTAATTCTCACACCTATGAACACCTTATTTTTGATGAAGAAGCCAAAATTGTACAGTGGAAAAAAAGAAAGCATCTTGAGCAAATGCTGCTGGCATAATTGGATGTCAACTTGTAGAAGAATGAAAATAGCACCCATACCAACTGACTCACAAATCTCCTGTAACTCCAGTTCCAGGGGATTTGATGCCTTCTTTGGGTCTCTAGTGGTACAAAGAACATGCATGGTATAAATACTTACATACATGTAGGTACTCACAAATACACATAAAATAATGACAAGTGAATCTTTGAAAATTATATATGAAACTCTAAAATGATTACACACACATATACATACACCCTTTTGCTAATGTATACTTCTTGGATTAGGGATGCTTTATATACTAACAACTATGCCTTTAATACTTAGATTATGCTAGGCATTTAGTAAATATTTGTCAAATGAATTAATGAATAAATAATTAAGGTACACTTTTTGAAGTTGTCACAATACAAGTTTTTTAGACTGCCCTAAGGTTACCTTTATTCAATAAGCATGATTCAGGAATAAATATGAACATGAATTTGTTTACATATTAGTATATTACACCATTGGCTGCTGTATACTTTACTACAGTCCCTAAGGGGGAGGGGGAATGACAAAATTGAAAATCCTTCATATTTTTTGAGTAAGATCACTACAGAAAGTGTCAGGTCTCATATTCTCATAACCTTCTTTCTATTTGGAAATTTTTCTTTCTCTGGAATAAAGAATGCTCAAAATATTTTTATACAGAGCATGCTGAGACCAAATCATTGCTTTATCTTTGATGCATATATTTTATCTATAGAAGAAGAAGAAGAAGAAGAAGAAGAAGAAGAAGAAGAAGAAGAAGAAGAAGAAGAAGAGGAAGAGGAAGAGGAAGAGGAAGAGGAAGACGAAGATGAAGACGAATAGGAGGAAGAAGCCTCTACTTCTCAACTTCTCAACTTTAAAAGAATAAATCAGCAGTTCTGATACCGTTTGGAGTTTAATTTGGTTTTAATGTTTTATGAGACTTACACCAAGGAATATTAATTCCATATGCAGAACAAGTCACTTGAGCCTTTCATACACAGGCAAAAGTTTTCCTCTGAACTGAGAGATAATCTTTCTTAATAATATCAACATAGTCAATGGAAGTCATAATTAATTCATACACTGAGAATGCAATTAGCATTCAAATGAAAGAAATGACTGCTATGCCAAAAACAAGTCTACCCCATTATTATATTTGGTAAAAATAAAATGTGCAGAATTTCTCTTTCTTTTAGCTGTTATCACAGTGGGATCACTCCTTTTTTCCAGTTTCCCTTCAGTTTAAGACAAATAATTAAAAAGAACTAATTAGTCTGTCTTTAACAGCAAGTTTGTCCTTTAACATTTAGCGGTGAAATACAATCAGTCCTCTCTACTTTATGTCTTGGTAAACAAGTCAAACTGCACTGATTTATAGGTAAGAAACCTGAATACCTGAAAAGATCCAATATTTTTATTTATAGCATTTGGTACAGCATCAACTAAGGGAGGATTTCCTTTAGTGATGAGTATCAGTATAGGAAGAAGAAGCAGTAAAGCTTAATGTCCCTAATTCCTTGTGAAATATTTCTGCAATAAACACTGGAGAAAAAAAAGTACCGTTACTCAGGGACTATAGGTAGGGCAATACAAAACCAGAGACTTGAAGATGAAGAAGTTTTTGATTAACTAACCACTTATCTTCTGCTTCATAATAGCCAAAAAGAGTCATTGATATATTATAAAAGTTGAAAGTGGGGGAAAATCACAAATATTAAGTGTGAGTTTTGATCAAGTTTTGATCTTGCCTCAGCCTTCCAAACAGCTTGGGTTATAACCCTGCTCCACCAGAAATGGACTGAACTGTTTTCATTGATATCTTAGCTATCAAAGAACACCCTGAGAAACAAACCTTCAGCTTATATAATGAAGCAGAGCACATCAGATGGGGAAACACAAATCAAATAATCCCACACGAGCTCAGAAGAGGGAATACTAAAGTTTTCTTTATTAAATGGGAAAGTTACAAATCACAATGAGGAAACAAGAATGAGATTCAAAATCCAGGTGTGGCAAGCAGAAATAGAATCCAAATAAATATCGACATATATTATATCCATTGGCATTATAATGTGAAAACA
The DNA here is from genome assembly GCF_014885135.2 of Alexandromys fortis. Lineage (NCBI taxonomy): Eukaryota > Metazoa > Chordata > Mammalia > Rodentia > Cricetidae > Alexandromys > Alexandromys fortis. The sequence goes on from NW_026068001.1 coordinate 5,191,439, forward strand.
TTAGATCTGCACAGATATTTTATAATATAATGCAATTTATCTCCAAATCCAAGCAGAATATCTTGCAGTTGTAGGAGAAGTTATTCTAAGATACAAAACTTTAATGCAAAACACATGAACAAGGAATTGGCAGATAGTAAAAGATGTATGTCTTTTAGGTATTACTACTATTGTTAATAGTGACAGTAACACTAAATTGACATGAATGTTGCTAAGATACTTCATAGGCTTCACAAGCTATGTAACTGAAATGAGAGAAAGCCAGGTAATGAAGATATTCTCTCAATATGAGTTCATAAAATTTCTAAAACACATGAAGAAAAATTTTGACAGTCAAGATAATCTGAATAATAAACAACCAGCAAACGAATTCACATCATGGGACAGTTTGACAAATACTTTAATATGAGTATAATGAAAAAGATAAATGAGCTTCTGACTGCCTAATCCCAATAACTCTCCCTCTATTCTGCTTCTTATGACAGAAAACATGGCAAAACAACTACCTGAGACCCCCAGATGATAACTACCAGAATGTTCATGAATAGAAGCCAAAATTTGGAAAAAAAATCCCTTCAAGAGGAGTTACTAGGTTCTAAACCATTTCTCTTTTATAGGGGTGTTTCCAGGTAGATTTGGTAGTATTTAGAACACAGCATTGTAGACTTACAAAGGAAACCACAGTTTAGTCGGAAGATAAATAAAGGAAAGAGAACCGTGTGGAGTACAAAATAAGAGGATCCTAGAGGAGAAGAGAAATAAGTAAGTTGATCTCCTAATTCTGTGATTCAAGCTACTTCATACTTATTTATGTGGAGAACGGATTCAAACCACAGTAGCAAAGGCCTAGAAAATTGATCCAAGACCCCAAACACCACTTAAAACAGATAACAGAAAAATGTTATTGTCATATAACTAGATTAATATTCTATATAGCAAAAGTACAATTCAAATATCTTAGGGCTGGAAAGATGGCTTAGTACATCAAAGCACTTGCTATTCTTCCAGAAGTTTCATATTGGTTCCTAGCAGCCAAATCTGGTTGTTCACAATTGCCTGAAACTCCAGAACTATGTAATCTGACACCCTCCTTTGGTCTTGGTGAACACCATCACCCAAGTGTCATACACTCATACAAACACATAGATATAATTAAAAACAAATCGCATAAACATATGATTATGTATATAACCTTATATATAAGATTATATGTAATCATAACTATATATACATATATGTATATCCAGAGCAAGTAATCATTGAAATGCATGTATATAATATAATAAAAATCATTCAGCACAGAAAGAATTAGAGAAATGAGAGTGACAACCAGACAACACTATTGAACAGATAATCTAAATATCAAGGGGAGAAAATTACCCACAAACTTAGAAGCAGCTGTTTTAATTGTGTTCCATGATATAAAGATAACACAGTTACAGGAAGAATAAACTTACAGGAAATTATAATTGATAAAATGTAATTAAATGGACTTTCTAGAGTTGAAACTAAGTTTATTACTTTTAAAAGCCCCAGGTGGGTTCCATATTGCAATGGGAATAACACAGAGAAGAATCAATAAATTTGCAAATAAATTACTGAAATATATACAATTTAAGAGGAAAAGATGTGAGCTTTAGAACAAAATTTAGAAAACAGTTGATATATAAAATCTATGTGTAGCAACAGTGATGTCTCCAAAATTATTTTAAAAATTATTCTTGGACACACATTATCAAAGTGTTGAAAGTCAAAGTAGATAAAATTACTAAACATAGGTGGAGAAACATAATATATTGTATAAAAATATGTAAATGGTTACTTTTTTAAAAACTTCAAAAGCCATGGCCATAAGAGACAGCATAATAACATCTTTAACATGTCCAGAAAATAAACTCGGCAACTACAATTTCTGTTTTTTCCTCTTTTTTAATTTAATTATTTTTCATTTTACATACTAACCCCAGTTCCCCCTCCGTCCCCTTCTCCAGTCTCCCACCATTCCATCCATTCTTAAAAGGGGGTAAGGCCTCCCTTGGAAAGTCAACAAAATCTGCCTTACCAAGTTGAGGAAAAACTGAGCCCTTGACCCCTGTATCAAGACTGAGCAAGGTATCCCACCATAGGAAATGAGCTCCAAAGACCTAGTTCATACATCCAGGATAAGTACTGGTCCCATAGTCAACACCCACCCTCCCCCTGCAACAGATCAAGTCAAGTAATTGTCACCCACATTCAGAAGTTCTAGTTCAGTCCCATGCAGATTACTCACCTGACAGTCTAGAGTCTTTGACTTCCCACTCCTTTGGGCCAGCTGTCTTTGTGATTTTACCCATGATGATCTTGACCCCCCCCCCCAACTTGTTCATGTGATCCCTCCTGACTCTCTTCAATTGAACTCCAGGAGCTCAGCCCAGTGCTTGGCTGTGGGTCACTGTATCTTCTTTCATTAGTTACTGGATGTAGGTTCTATGATGACAATTAGGATAAACATTGTTAGCAAAGGCTGTATGTTTGTTTCCTAGCCACACAGACTCCTGAAAATTATCACACAGAAACTATATTATATGAATCACTGCTTGGCCAACCACTTAAGCATATTGCTAGCTAGCTCTTATATCTTCGGTTAACTATTCCCATTATTTTACATTTTATCATAAGGGTCAAGGCCTACAGGCAAGGTTCCAGATGGCAGCTGACATCTTTCCCCTCTGGTAATTCCATGGCATCTTGCAACTCTGCCTTATTTCTTCCAGCATTCAGTTTCATTTCTCCACCTAGCTCTACTCTGCTTTATCACAGGCCAAGGCAGTTTATTTATTAACCAATAAAAGTAATACATATACAGAAGGACTTCCCACACCATTTCCCCTTTTCTGTTTAAACAAAAAGGAAGGTTTTAAATTTAACATAGCAAAATTACATATAACGAAATAGTTATCAAGCAAGGATTAATAATCACACAGAAACTGTATTAATTAAATAAATTAATACAATGTGGGTTTTAAGGCTATACCAAAAGGGATATGATCATGGCCTTATACTCATATTTCGAATGGAGATACATCCTAAGGACCCTCATCAGATGCTGGGACCTGCTTCCAAGTAAAAGTTGATGGGGAACATGTCTGTATATACCTCAACTTTACATACATAAACTTTACATACACCCATCCCTCCATCATCTACCCCTAAAGTATCTTCTACCAAACTGCTTAGAGATGTAGGGGGATTAGAAGCATCACCTTATTTGATGGAGACCATTAAGATTGTCTTTATGCCTTTAAATCTTACCCACCCTGAAGCCACTGAGGCCTTTTGGCTTTCCTTACAACCACTACCCTTCTACTTTGAAGACTTTGGGGTAAATGACTCTTATGAAATACTAGATAAAGCTGTTATTTGTAAGTGGAAAAATCCCAAGATGGGAGAGATGTTGGGACTGATTATCCCCCTTTGGCAGATGTCAAATGCAGCTTGTGCCTCATACGCCAGACACCCTCTTCTTAACCTCACTTGTAGTATAGCTAATGGGCCTAGCTCCATGGATAGTGCCCAACTATCATCTGTATTTTTGGATCTGCAAGAGACAGGGTTACTCCCTGCCTGTCTGACCTACTGATCATTCAGCATAATGATACTTTCTTGCTTGCATTAATTTTCCCTTATGTGTTTTACCACATGCAAGAAGTATTCCTGGCCTGAAGGCATAACAGAGAGTCCCTAATGGCCCTGGCTGTCACCACACTGATGTAGCAGGGGTGGCCAGGACTTCCCTGGGTACCTCATCCCTGGTAATTTTACAGCAAGTAATGGGAATAATTCACTCACAATTGACAACATCTTTAGAAAAGACAGAGATTGCTTTAAATTATTTACAAAAGTCTTTGGATTCCTTAGCAAGGGTAAATAGCACACTCACCTAGCCCTGGGGAATAAGGTTAAAGAGGCCTGGCATTGTCTGTGCTACTGGTGTTATATTTAACAAGTGGTCTTCTGTACCCATGCATTCAAGGAAACTTCCGACTTTCTCTTCTATAAGGTTCAGTGTAACTGGATTTATGTTGAGGTCTTTGATCCATTTGGACTTGAGTTTTGTTTATGGAAATAGGTATGGATCTATTTGCATTCTTCTACATATCAACATCCAGTCATGCTAGAACCTTTCATTGAAGATGGTTTTTTTTCCATTGTACAATTTTAGTTCTTTGTAAAAAACATTCAGGTATTCATGAGTGTATGAATTAATGTCAGAGTCTTAAATTAGATTCCATGGACCCATGTGTCTGTTTTTATCCAATACCAAGCTGCTTTTGTTACTATTGCTCAGTAGTAGACATTGAAGTCAGAGATGGTGATGCCTCCAGAAGTTGCTTTATTGCACAAGACTGTTTTGGCTACCCTGGATTATTTTTTTTTCATATGAATTTGAGTATTGTTTAAAGGCCTGTGAAGAATTTTGTTAGGATTTTAATGGGGATTGCATTGAATCTGTAGATTGCTTTGGAGAAGATGCCATTTTTACTATGTTGATCCTACCTACCCAAAAACATGGGAGATCTTTCCATTTTTTGATAGCTTCATCAATTTCTTTCTTGAAAGACTTAAAGTTTTTGTCATACAGGTATTTCACTTGTTTGGTTAGAGGTGCCCCAAGAAATTTTATGTTATTTATGGCTATTGTAAAGGGTAATATTTCTATAATTTCTTTCTCAGTCCATTTATTATTTCTGTATAGGAGGGTTACTGACTTTTCTTTTAGTTAATGTTGAATCCTGCCAAATTACTGAAGGTGTTTATCAGCTGCAGGAGTACCCTGGTAGAATTTTTGGGATTACTTATGTATACTATCATATCACCCGCAAGAAGGGAATGTTTGACTTTTTTTTTTTTTTCAATTTGTGTCCTCTTAAATTTTGTTTTCTTTTTGCTCTAGCTGGAACTTGGAGTGCTATATTGGATAGATATAGAGAGATTGGACAGCCTTATTGTTTCTGATTTTAGTGGAATCACTTCGAGTTTCTTTCCATTAAGTTTTGATGTTGGCTGGTAACTTGCTGTATATTGCCTTTATTATGTTTAGGTATGTTTCTTGTATCCCTGATTGCTCCATGACCTTTTTTATGAGGGAATGTCAGATTGAGTCAAGTGTTTTTTAAAGCATCTAATGAGATGATAATGATGTTTTTCTTTCAGTTTATTTATATGGTGGATTACATTGATAGATTTTCATATGTTGAACCATTCATGCATCTCTGGAATAAAACCAAGTTGATCATAGCAAATAATTTTTCTGACGTGTTCTTAAATTCACATTGCCAATAATTTATTGAGGATTTTATCAATGTTCATGAGGGAGATTGGTCTGTAATTCTCTTTCTTTATTGCATCTTTGTGTAGTTTGTGGATTAGGGTAACTGTACCCTAGTAAGAATTTGGCAATGTTCCTTCTTTTTCTGTTGTGTGGAACAATTTGAAGAGTATTGGTATTAGATCTTCCTTATAATTCTTGTAGAATTCTGCACTGAATCCATCTGGCACTGTGCTCTTTTTTTTTTTTTTTTTTGGTTGGGAGACCGTTAATGTCTATTTCTATTTCTTTGGGGGTAATAGGTCTATTTTAATTGTTTATCTGGTCTTGACTTAATTTTTGTATGTGGTACCTATCCAGGAAATTGTTCATTTCATTTATGTTTTCCAATTTTGTGAAATACAAATTTTCAAAGTATGATCTCATAATTCTCTGGATTTCCTCATTGTTGTTACATTCCCCTTTTCATTTCTGATTTTGTTAATTTGGATAGTCTCTCCACCTTTTGGTTAGTTTGGATAAGGGTTTGTCTATCTTGTTGATTTTCTCAAAGAACCAACTCTTTGTTTCACTGATTCTTTGTATTGTTCTCTTTGTTACTATTTTGTTCTTTTTAGCCCTCAATTTGATTATTTCCTGTCATCTAATCCTCCTGTGTGAGTTTGGTTCTTGTTCTAGAGCTTTCATGCATGCTGTTAAGTAACTAATGTAAACTTTATCCACATTCATTATGTAGGCACATAGTGCCATGAGCTTTCCTCTTAGCACTGTTTTCATAGTGCCTCATGACTTTGGGTATGTTGTGCATTCCTTTTCATTGAATTCTAGGAAGCCTTTGATTTCTTTATTTCTTCCTTCACCCAGTGATGATTCAGTTGAGCATTATTCAATTTCCATTTGTGTGTAGGCTCTTTGAAATTAGTGTTATTATTAACATCTAAATTTATCCAATGGTAATCCAATAAGATACAGGGGTTATTCAATTTTTTTGTATCTGTTGAACTTTACTATGTTACCAAGAATGTGGTCAATTTTAGAGAAGGTTCCAAGAGGTGCTGAAAAGAAGGTATGTTCTTTTGTGTTTGGGTGGAATGATCAATAGATGTCTGTTAAGTACATTTGAGTCCTAACATCTATTAAATCCCTTATTTCCTTCTTAAGTTTCTCTCTAATTAACCTGTCCATTGGTGGGAGTGGGGTGTTGAAGTCTCCCGCTGTTAGTGTGTGGGGTTTGATGTGTGATTTAAGCTTTAGTAATATTTCTTTTACATAAGTAGGTGCCCTCGTATTTAGGACATAGATGTTCAGAATTGGGGCTTCATCTTGATGGATTTTTCTTATAATAAATATAATAAATATGAAATATCTTTCTCCATCTCTTTTGACTAATTTTAGTTTGAAGTCTATTTTGTTAGATATTAAAAATGCTACACCAGCTTATTTTAGGTACATTTGATTGGAAAATCTTTTCCCAAACATTTACTCTGAGGTAATGTCTGTCTTTTAGGTTGAGGTGTTTCTTGTATGCAACAGAAGGATGGTCCTCTTTTAGTACCTGTGTCATTTTATAAGTAAATTGAGTCCATTGATATTAAGAGATATTAATGACCAGTGAATGTTAATTCCTGTTCATTTTAGATTTGTTGGTGATGGTGGTAGTAGTGTTTGTGAGTTCCCCTTCTTTGGGGTTTGCTGGTGTGAGGTTATATATTGTCTGTGTTGTCATGGGTGTATCTAGCTTCCTTCGGTTGGACATTTCCTTCTAGTACTTTCTGTATGGTAGAATTTGTGGATAAGTATTATTTAAATCTGGTTTTGTCATGGAATATCTTGTTTGCTCCATGCATTGTGACTGAAAGTTCTGCTGGATATAGTAGTCTGGGCTGGTATTTGTGGTCTCTTACTGTCTTCAACAGTCTGAACAGGACCTTCTAACTTTCAATTTCCATTGAGAATCCAGGTATAATTCTAATAGATCTCCCTTTATATGTTAGTTGGTCCTTTTCCTTTGCAGCTCTTAATATTCTTTCTTTAGTCTGTTTGTTCAGTATTTTGATTATTATATGGCAAGAGGACTTTTTTGTTTCCATCTATTTGGAGTTCTGTAAGCTTCTTGTACTTTCATGGGCATATTCTTCTTTAGGTTGGGAAAGTTTTAGTCTACCATTTTGTTGAATAAATTTTCTGTGCCTTTGAGCTGGCTTTCTTCTCCTTCTTCTATCTCTATTATTCTTAGGTTTGGTCTTTTCATGGTGTCCCAGATTTCCTGAATGTTTTATGTTAAGAATTTGTTGGATTTGCCATTTTATTTGACTGATGAATCTATTACCTGTATCATATCTTCAGCTTTTGAGATTCTTTTCGCCATCTCTTGCATTCTGTTGGTTATTTTTTGCATCTGTAGTTCCCATTCATTTACCAAGATTTTCCATTTCCAGAATTCCATGATTGGTGTTTTCTTTATTGCCTCTTTCAAATTTCAAACCTTGAACTGTTTCCTTCAATGGTTTGATTGTTTTTTTTTCTTCGTTTTCTTTAAGGGATTTTTTGATTTCTTCTAATTTTCTGTTTGTCTTTTCCTCAATTTCTTTAAGAGAATTTTTAATTTCTCCATTAAAAGCCTCTATCCTCTTTATAATGTTATATTTATGATTGTTTGCTTTTACTTCATCTGCTGCAGTGTTCAGGTCTTACTGCTGTAGAATTCCTAGTTTCTGGTGCTGCTATATTACTCTTTGTATTGTTGAATGTATTCTTACACTGTCATCTATACCTCTATTCCTTCAATTATTGCAGGTTGGGCCTGTGGCTTTGGTGGTTGCTGATGTTGCAGGGATAGTAGAGTTGAGAGGTGAGGATGCTTTTACTTGATTTCTTGGAGTACAGTAGGTGAGGATCTGACACAGGACATCAGGGCTCTCTGTCAAGTAACTCAGACACTCACATCTTCCAAGATGAAAAGAAATTCTTAATGGCCTTTTACTTTTTAGTTTGGTTCAGTTGGATTTATTATTTGGTGACAATGACCCAAAGAAGGTGATTCCCTGCTTGACTGGTCAGGTTCCAGAGCAAGAGAGCTCCAGGACCTTCTTCTCCTTTGTTCTACCCAGATATTCCACCTCATCAACTTCAATTTCTATGTCCAGACAAAATGCCTTTTAAAAATAAAGGTATTATTAGATAGCAACAACTAAAGGAGCTTATTCTAACTTGACTGGAAAAGAGATAGACTTAGCAAGGCCCACTTCTAGGTGAATCTATGAGAGCATTTCTAGACAGGATTAAGTGTTGAGAGCCCTGAATTTAAAAAGGTTTAATCTATTGAAGAATTCAAATTTGGAATAGATTGTTGAGTGGTGGTAGAACTGCAGAGACTAATATCTAGTTATAAGTGGGCTACTATTGGGGTTTCTTTGAAGGGTAATTTACTAATGTGAATTCTCATTGGCTTTTTCCATCCTACAATGTTCAACTTAAAATACCTTCTAGGTTCCTCCCTATAGTCTTTGCTTGCCCCTGTCATTAGGGGCTAACTATTACTCATTAAAGTTCTTTAATATCATCTCTTTGCCAATATCATTTCTTAAGCCCAAATGTCATAGCATGACAAAACACACTACAGAAAAATCATTCTTTCCCTGATACTCATTTATTAGCTGCAAAAAATCCATCAAGTTTTACAATGAATGTCATTCTGGTTTGAATTCCACATACTTCTTCCTCATGATAAAAAATCCTTTCTGTACTTTAACAGTTCTTAATATCAATTAACAGACTGCAACCTAAGAATTCTGTCCCTACACATTTCAGAATTAACTCCTGATTCTGTTTTTATTGTTTCTTCTCACCAAGGTTATTAAGAATGGAATCTACAAAGACATCTTTCAACTGATGGGTGAATAATTAAAATGCAGTACATATCCACAATGGAATAAAATTCAGCTGTGGAAAAAAAAGTGAAATTAGGAAATTTATGGGTACATGGATGGGACTGGAACCAAGTTAAAGAACTATAAGACAATGTCACATGCTCTATATCATGCAAATTCTAGTTTTGAAACTTTATATTTGTATGTTTATCTTGGAGTACATGTAGAAATCAGAAAACTAGAAAGGGGTCATGACGGAGTGATGATCTTGAATTTCCCTCTTATTCCTTTTCTCCCTCCTACCAACTGTGTTCCTCTGTATCCCTCCCTTATGATCATTATTGTTCATAGAAAACAAGAAACACAATGTCTCAACGTGTCTAAACATCCAGTAACTGGAAAATTACTTCGGGATTCTGACCTATGTTGTCTTCCTAAAAATGAACAAGTTTAATTAAAATTAGCATATGTACCAGCTTGCATTCCCACCAGCAATGCAGAAGTGTTCCCTTTACCCCATAACCTGTCAAGCATAAGTTGTCTTCAGGGTTTTTGTCTTGGCCATTCTTACAGGTGTAAGATGGAATCTCAGCGGTCTTTTGATTTGCATTTCTCTGATGACTAAGGATGTTGAACATTTCCTTAAGTGTCTTTCAGCCATTTTAGATTCTTCTGTTAAGAGGTCTCTGTTTAGGTCTGTGTTATGGTATTGGTCCCTCAAGGCCAGCTGGCCTGCATCTGAAAAAGCCTGGGTTAAAACCGGTCTCGCTGAACATAGCGGACAGTGAGGACTACTGAAACCCCAAGAACAATGGCAATGGGTTTTTGATCCTACTGTACCTATTGGTTTCGTGGGAGCCTAGGCAGTTTGGATGCTCACCTTACTAGACCTGGATGGAGGTGGGTGGTCCTTGGACTTCCCACAGGGCAGGGAACCCTGATTGCTCTTTGGGCTGATGAAGGAGGGGGAATAGATTGGGGGAGGGGGAGGGAAAGGGGAGGCGGCGGTGGGGAAGAGACAGAAACCTTTAATTAATTAATAAAGAAATAAATAAATTAAAAAAAGAGAGAGAGAGAAGCCATGCCCACTCCCTCCCCCATCTGCTGAGGCAGGCTGATCTTCAGCTTCCGGCCTGAGTTAGCTCTCTTTTCCATCTTCCTCTCGGAGAGGCAGCTTCGCTTTTGCCTCTCTCCCCACTTCTCTGCTTCCCCACTTCTCTGTCTCTTTCTCCTCTTCTCTCACTCTTTCTCTCTCCCCATCTCTCTCTCTCTCTCTGTCCCCCCTTCACCCTTCCTCCTCCATAACCCCCTGAATAAACATTCAACCTCACCCTGCATGTCGTGTCTACCCATGTTTCTGTCTTCTGCCCGCCTGACAAGTGTCTCCCTGCCTGGGATCAGCCATTGCTCAGGGACCAGCAGCCGTCTCTGCCTGGGGCCCACTGCCTGCTGCCACATGGCCCGCCACCACTGCTCTGAGACCAGCAGTTGTCTCTGCCTGGGACTGGCTGCTCCCAGGGCCCGCTGTCTGCCACCACATGGCCCACCACCACCATTTGGGACCTACAGAATTTCTGCTGCCTACTGCCGTGGGGATCTTGCAGCATTTTTAAAAAAAGAATAACAGTCTGTACTCCATTTTTTAATTGGGTTATTTGTTCTTTTGATGACCAATTTCTTGAGTTCTTTGTATATTTTGGAGATCAGATTTCTGTCTGATGTGGGGTTAGTGAAGGTCTTTTCCCATTCTGTAGGCTGTCATTTTATCTTGTTGACCATGTCTTTGCTTTACAGTTTCAGGAGGTCCCATTTATTAATTGTTTCTCTCAGTGTTTGTGCTGCTGGGGTTATATTTAGGAAGTGGTTCCCTGTGCCAATGCATTCAAGTGTACTTCCCACTTTCTCTTCTATAAGGTTCAGTGTGGCTGGCTTTATGTTGAGGTCTTTGATCCATTTGGACTTGATTTTGTGCATGGTGATAGATATGGGTCTATTTTCATTCTTCTACATGTTGATAGCCAGTTATGCCAGCACTATTTGTTAAATATGCTTTCTTTTTTTCCATTTGATATTTTTTGCTTTTTTCTCAAAAATCAGATGTTCAAAGATGTGTGGATTAATATCTGGATCTTCAACTAGGTTCCATTAGTCTTCCTGTCTGTTCTTATGGCAATACCAGGCTGTTTTCAGTACTGTAGCTCTGTAGTGGGAATGCAAGCTGGCACAGCCCCTTTGAATGTCAGTGTGATGATTTCTCAGAAAATTAGGAAACAACCTTCTTCAAGACCCAGTAATACCACTTTTGGGTATATATCCAATGGATGCTGAATCGTGCCACAAGGACATGTGCTCAACTATGTTCATAGAAGCTTTGTTTGTCATAGCCAGAACCTGGAAACAACCTAAATGCCCCTTGACTAAAGAATGGATAAGGAAAATGTGGTACATTATACAATGGAGTACAACACAGCAGAAAAAAATAATAACGACACCTTGAATTTTGCAGGAAAATGGATGGAGCTAGCAAACACCACTTTGAGTGAGGTAACTCAGATCCAGAAAGACAATTATCACATGCACTCATTCATAAGTGGTTTTTAAACATAAAGCAAAGAAAACCAGCCTACAAATCACAATCCTAGAGAACTTAGATAACAATGAGGACATTAAGAGAGACTTACATAGATCTAATCTACATGGGAAGTAGAAAAAGACAAGATCTCCTGAGTAAATTGGGAGCATGGGGACCTTTGGGGAGGATTGAAGGGGAAGAGAGAGGTAGGCGGGGGAGCAGAGAAAAATGTAGAGCTCCAGACGTGTGGACAACTGAATCCACTGAAAGCCTGAGAAAGCTTGGGAAAGAGTAAAGCATGTTTTCTTAGTCTCATCTAAGAGAAACTTCCTGACTCAGCTTTAGCTGCAAAACCCTGCAGCTCATTAAGAGGTCCTGCCAAGAAACACTTGAACAGTGTTGATGAAAAGCTGAACGCAGGCTTTTTGGTTTTCAGGCTTAGCAGGAAAAAAGCTGTGCCATTTAAAAATGCCGGCTTTCTGAGCCGTCCTGCCAGGGCAAACTCGTCATGACTGAGGCAGGAGGGCCAACTACCAAGAGAGGACTTGACTGTTGTCTGTTGTAGCTCGCTGGCTGGCAGGGACCTTGAAACGCCATAGAGTGGTGGCGGTAATAGGCTACAGCCAGTATCTCAGCCCTGAGGCTGGAAAGCTAAGGAATGGACTGGATCTAACTGGCAAAGCCACGGCTTTAATCCTACCCATATTGCTCAGTAATTTAAAGACTCATATGGTCAGAAAAAGAGAGAAATACAGTAAAAAGAGATTCAAAGACAAAGAAAATGTTTAAATGATTTACAGTGTGTTAAAAACATATGCAAGCTAAAAGTTAAAAGTTCTTAAAAGTGAAAAAAAGGAAGAAAGAAAGTAGTTGGGTGTGGTAGTACACACCTTTAATCCCAACACTTGGGAGGCAAAAACCCATTGCCATTGTTCTTGAGGTCTCAGTAGTCCTCATTGTCCGCTACGTTCAGCAAGACCGGTTTTAACCCAGGCTTTTTCAGACCCAGGCCAGCTGGCCTTGGTGTGTTCCTGATAGAACATCCCCATTGTCTCAGTGTGTGGGTGCACCCCTCGCGGTCCTGAGTTCCTTGCTCATGTACACTTCCCTGGCTGAGTAGTATTTTTTCCCTGCCCTTTATCCTCTCATGACTATGAATTGAATTGTTAGGACAGAGCTTCCATGATTTTCCTATTAAAATTTATATTAATGATGGTTCATTAATGTTCATTCACAAAGCTCTTTAGACATTCCTGATGCTAAAACTGTGTCTTTCATATTTTTAGGAAGTGTTTCACCCAGCCTATGTCTTGTCTTTAAACTTTATTAATGGCGTATTTTGGAGGATTGTTTTCATTATTTGAATATTTCCTACATGTAAACAGTGTGTCTTGATTATATCCCCCTTAGCTCCCCACTCTCACTTTGCCAGATGCTCCTAACATAAACATTTTAGCTTTATCTGCTCAATTGTGTCTACCTTTTCTTTTCTACTTGGGGAGTTTTGTACTTTATTAACAAGATGTTTGCAACCACATGATCTAATGAGATTTTCTGAAATTGTATATGTCCATCAGCTTTTCTCTTTTTGGTATTCTTCAAATTTGAATCCAGATCCATATCATGAAAATTTTTAACTGTATATTTCCACAGAAATAAAACCTTATGCACACACATACATACACAAGAGTACAAACAGTACTTAAGAAAATTTGATGAATTGAGGCAGTGGATACAATGTAAATATTCTAGTTGCAGTATTGTACTATAGTCCTGAAAGGTGTCTTCTTTAAGACAAGAGGGTATAGGAACTCTGTATTATTACCTACAAATGTATGCAACTCTAAAAACATTGTTGTAAAAAGTGATCCTTTAAAGTTAATAGCTGCGATCACCTTCATCACAGCAGCTATGATACCTCTAAGTCATCCTCAAGATCCAGTCTGTTGGTGTTTCCTCATAGAAGGGACAGGTCATTCGACCCTCACCTGAGAGTTCAGCCACTTACTCATGCAACTCTCTCCCAGCTGCCTGTAATTCTGCTCCATCTGCACATTGTCTGCAGAGGTTGACTAAAGAAGGGACTAATCTATAGTTATGAGGAAGTTGCCGTCCATGCTGGAGTGAAAAATTTCAGTGATTGTTGTGGGAGGTCCTTCCACTCCTCCAGCCAATTGCAGCTGAGATACCAGTCCATTGGGGCGTGGTCTCTCTCCCTTTAAAAAAGTGGCCACCTCCCTTCTTGCTCTCTCTTACTTCCTGCTCCGCTTCAGGCGACTAGACTCCCTTCCTGATTGCACAGAGGGCTGTTGTCTCGGACGGTGATCTGTAAGTTTTTTCCCATTTAAATAAATAACCATTCTATTAATCATAATTCTAAACTGGTGTGGGATTGTTTTTGACTTACACCTTCGCCTTCAGGTGATACCACTTCTTTGAGTTTCCCCGTGTTCCTGAATGTACTTCCTTACTCATGTTTCCATAAACAAGCTTAGCATACTCAGTTACAAAGCAAGACTTGGATGGAATTCTGATTTTCATTTGGTTTTGGTGCACTATCTGAGATGAATAGACATTCACATTTCTCCAGGAAAAGTTAATACAACAATGTCAAAAAAAATTCTTAAAGTCCTTGTTCTTCTTCTTGTCCTCCTCCATCTTGTCTTGCACGTGCTTTACCACTCACAAACATCTCCAGTCCATAATGTCTTACAAAGACAGGATACTATAGTGATGAAGGTAGATAAGTAGCAGGGTTTGCCAGGCATGAATATGGCCCCAGGTTCCAAATTATAGCACTGTATTGTTCTTTAAAAACAGACTACATATAAACCAGGTCTGGTGGCATATATCTGTAATCCCAGCACTTGGAAGGGATTAGAGGTTCAGTGTCATTTTCTGCTTATATGGTAAATTTGAGGCCTGCTTGTGATACACAAGAACTTGTCTTTTAAACAACAACAGAAGAGACTTCCCTAGGTTTATGATGCTCTAGCTTATGGTTTTAAGGATTTATAATGTTGTCAAAAACAATGTACATTCATTCATTAGAAACCTGATATACTTCAAACTTTGGATTTGTATCTTTTACTAAACTGGCCATGTATACCCCCATCATCTCTAGAATGCTGGACAGCTGTGATCAAAGGGGTGGGCAACCCATAGCTACAGATATGCTGCTCAAGTATGGTGGTCAATAGGTCAAGTGGATTATCAGCATTATCAATTATGACAAGTTTAGCAGAATATAATCCCATCGCAAATCAAGGAAGCACCTATAGTGGAATCAATGACAGTACCTTCAGAATCTAGTTTCAATTTGAAACTCAAAATTGGAAAGGAGATGTCAAGATCAATTTCTTAGGTTTACTTTTTCTCCAAAAAAAATGTATCCTTCCTTTTCTAGCTAACTTTGCAGATTCCTAGCATTTAAAAATATGAGGATATTTTGGCAAGTTATTCACAATTTCATTTGTATCTGCCAGAAACTTCTCTGAGAGTTTTGTTTGCTTATTTGAGGAATGTAAGTCTCGAAGAGGTTAACAACTTTAGGCACACAAAGCTAGTCAAAAGTAATACTCATCCTTTAGAGCTCAGTTATGCTTGGCAGTCACCGTTTTGTCTGTTTACAAGGCAAAAGTAACTGTCCTATTGAATTTTCTTAGTTAGAAATTTTTACCGTCCTTTCTGAGTTTTGAGAACTATACCACCTGGAAGGTTGTTTTCTTCCTTACCAATATGTAGGTCCAAAAGCAATTATGGCATATACAACCTCAATATTGAAAAAGTAAACAGGACAAAAGTTCCCTGCATATGACAAAGAGAATAAAATTAATTGTTCATTTAAACACTCCTTCTGGGGACACAATTGATGAGTATCTATCACCCCTTTCGCTAATACTTCCTTCCTTCATGGTATGAGATTTTCACCAACTTTAGAGGATGCTCTGGACATTTGAAGAGCTAAATAGAGATAAGTGGAATGGGATATGCTTGTGCTACAATATTATTCAGTGAACTGTTAGATCACTCTTAAGTACACTTGATGTCTACAACTGTCATGTTACTTACCATATGCTCTAAAATTATTTGAGGGGCTAGAGAAATAGCTCAGCAGTTACAAGTACTGACTGTTATTCCTGAAGACTCAGGTTTGGTTGCTAGTACTCATATGGTGGCTCACAACCATCTGTAACTCCATGGGATTTGATGCATTCTTCTGTCCTCCTTGGTACCAGACATGCAAGCGGTATAAAGGCTTACATACAGGAAAAAACACTCTCACCACACATTAAATGCACACACACATACATACTCTCACACTCACATTTTATAAAATATCTTTAACTGTCAGAAATTTTACACAAAATCTACATTTGAAAATTCTTTACAAAGTGATATACTTATCTTGTATTTAATAATTATGTTTAAACTGAAGCCTAGTTTAATTTTTTTCATTTAATCAGACAATGTTAGATTAAAATTTCAGTATTGTATTACTATTACAATCATTACAAGGAAAATTATTTAGAAGCAACATACATATTTTGAGAAATTATTATTAAATACAAAAGTTCATTCATTAAGGAAATGCTCTTCTTAATGATCTGGATACTGTTCCCTTCATCCAGAAAGTTTATGAATTCTGAATGAGTGATATTTATCCTTGGTATGAAGCAGGATTCAGAAAATATTCACTGTTTCTGTTCTGTTGTCATTTAATGAGGAGCTTTATCATGAAAAATGTTTGCCAAGTTTTAGATCTCCATCCAAGTTTACAACAAATTTCAACTAGTGTTCTATCACCTAAAAGTATTTTAATAACTTATCAATGGGTAATGTGTTTAGGTTTTCTTTTAATTTTATTGATAAGAAAGATTTAAGAAATCCTGCATTATAAGCAAAGAAAATGAATAAAATATGACTGAAAGTGGGGAGAGGAAAATGGCAGAGGCATGAGCATACATGTGTACATGCACATGTCTTTTGGTGGAGCACACATTCCATCTGGGCTTGACTAGAAAAGGACTTTCTTGGGTTCATTAAGGGTAACGAATATGTACTGTCTTTATAAAGACAAGTCTCCTTTGCCCCCTTCATATTTTCTAGAACATGGCTATATCTATAGCAGACTCAATAAACGTTTAACAAATGAGTAACAGAATGAGGAAGGAAAATTAATGCCATCCAATTAGATCAGAAGTTATAAAAATCTAATAGTTAAGAGGAGTGCAAGTCCACCCATTAGCAGTAATGGTGCCAGAACACCAGCATTCTTCTCTAAAAGGAACTTCTCAAAGTACTTGTTCTACACCATTCCATTTGTATTTGCTAATTCCATTTGCCCTAAGGCTAGATGAATAATTTTTGAATCCAACTGGTAAATGTAAATCCAGCAACTCTGGTCCAAAGGCAATCTGTAAAGATACTAAAAGATAAAGCATTTTTCCTTTCATAATCTCTTTGTCGCTATTAATTTGTTGATTTAAACCTCCATGTTGATTTACAAATTAGGCATGTGGCAAAGACAGATTAAACATTTATACTATTCCTATTAATTTTACTGTCCACTTTTTAATCTGTACTATAAATTTTAACAGAAATATTGGAGAATATTATATATATATATATATATATAGAGAGAGAGAGAGAGAGTCTCACTGAAATTACACAATTCATGTCATTGTTTATACATGAATGTGCAGCTTATTCTTAAGTAAAAAGAGTAAAAAAATACCTCAAGTGGTCCTATTTTATTTCTTTTTCTTCTCTTTGTGTGATATGGTGCATATGTGTGTATGTGACTGAGGGTGTGAGCATGCTATGACACACATGAAAAAGTCAAGAAATAACTTTTGGGAGTCATTTCTCACCTTCATCTTATCTGAAACAGATTATCTCGTGTTCCTGTTATTGGCTTGGGATCTTTGGGCTAGCAATTCCATGAATTCCTGGGTTATGTTCTTGTTTCTGCCTTCCAATTCACTACAGGAATGAAAGAGTCATATATACATGCCATTGCATCTGGATTTTTACATTGGTTTTGGAATATGAACCTAAATCTTCAAGCTGGCTGCCAATGCTTTTGCATACTAAGTCGCTTCCTGGTCCTATTT
>NW_026068001.1:5211804-5217238 GCF_014885135.2 Alexandromys fortis
TACATTATTTAGACTCCTTGAGATAGAATGTCTGGTAAAACTTTTGTTCTCAATATTGTTTGTTATATCTATTATTTATTATTATTGTTTATAGTTGTATTTAGGTTAGTTCTGTCTTATTTAGACAAAAGGAGGGAGATGTAGGGATAAGCCCTCCCCTTGGGGGCGGGCTGCCCTCAGGCGTATGTTTACTGATATAGTGCGCGGGCAGAGGCTGCGCGGGCCCCTTCCGCTTGCTCTCCTGTTTCCGCTGGCTACCCCGCTGGAACCTTGGTTTTGTGAGTCTGTTTTGTTATTAAATTTGTTTAAATATCAATTATTGGTGATTTATTGATCCGACCGCTGCAATTTTTAAAGTAATGTTGTTTCTTAGAATGTTATTTTCTTCTTTCTGCATTCAAGGAAACTCATAACTCAGATGGAAAACACAGCTTCTTTGGATAGCCCTGGCCTCAATTACAGATGCTTATATAGTGAATTTGTTAGCCTTACTGTAACAAATACCTGAAATCAACAACATAAGAAGATATGTCTATTTAGGCTCACAATTTTTGATGTCTTAGTTGATGGTCACTTAGTTCATTGCTTAGGGACTGGTGGTAAGATGCTACATTATAGTGGGAACATATGGGAGAGGAACCATTTGTTCATCTCATGGTCACTAGGAATCAAAAGAGGGAGAAAGAAAAGTACCAAAATCTGGGGTTTCATCTCGACTACCAAGACGGATAAAAAAAAAAAAAGGCAAAAGGCAGCATTAAACCAAGTAAAGAGTCCTTGAAGATGCAGGGCCTTGTGTTACTCTACTGGCCATACACCCAGAAAGCCAATTCTGCTTTAAATCCCTCAGTTGTGGCATTTCTTCCCTGAACATTTGCTCAAGATCACTGCTTGAACATGGAACTGAAAGGAGCCTACTTGTTGTGTTCTTCCATTCTAGCATCAATGAGACTCTATTACTAAAAGTCAATATCTGGAATTATTTAAGTACCTTTGCTAAAACTGTTGTTCTAGAACTTTCCATCACACAAACATTTATTGCCCACTCTCTGCTCCTTCTGCCTCTACTGCAAAGAACCACCTTCCCCAAGGTCATAGTTTTCCTGAGCATGCCCGATCTAACAACTGATCAAAATCATAGTATAAAGACGAATTGTTTTGGTTCGATGTACGCAAAGTTGCTAGTAAAAACAGTGTGTGAAATAACTATTGCATGGCATTTATTCATACTAAAATGTTCTATATCTTAAACAGAATTTGACAGCCTGTCCTGTATTTTCTCAAGTAAATCTGGCAATCCTGGGGCATCTATGGTCTTCAGTAACCCCTATGCACCTTCGACGGCTGTGTCATGACTACTTTGCTATTCAGCTATCTCCAGGACATAATCCTGCTTCCTACCTTTTCCTAATCAATACTATTCATGGCAAATCCTCATCTCTTTTTTTAGCATCCAAACTATTCCAATAGCAGTCACATCGTGATTTCTTGATCAGATTGGTCAAATTTGAGAATAAACTGGGTATCATTTACTAGCCACTAATCCCTAAAAGTTTGAGAAATCTATGATACTGGAGAGGCCCAGAAGATTGGCCTCAGCTCAGAGATACCAACTTTTAAAATAAAATCTTTGCTTTTCACATAATAAATACATAATACATGCATATCCCAATATACATGTCCACATAATATAATACTTTGCCATTAGCAATGGAAATTAGCTAGGACTGTTTAAATAAGGAATAGTTTAGCCCAAAATGTTGATATCCTTTACCCATGTCTTAAGGTTTTTAGAGTAGTGGTTTTCTTTTTAATTTTTTTTTAATTTCATTTTACATTCCAACTACAATCCTCCGCTCCCCCCAACTCCTCCTCCCATCCCATTGCCCCAGCCCATTCCTCATCCACTCCTTCCAACTGAGTAAGGGCTCCCATGGGGAATCAACAAAGTCTGGCATATTAAGTTGGGACAGGACCAAGACCCTCTCCCCTGCATTAAAGCTGAGCATGGCATCCCACCATAGGAAATTGTCTCCAACAAGTTAGCTCATGCACAAAAAAAGTAGGATCCTGGTCCTACTACCAAGGGCCCCTCTGATAGTCCAAGCTTCTCCACTGTTTCCCACATATGAAGGGCCCAGTTCGGTCCCATGGAGCCTCCACAACTGTCAGTCCAGAGTTCATGAGTTTTTATAAGCTTGGTTCAGCTGTCTCTGTAGATTTCTTCATCATGATCTTGACCTCCCTGAGTAATGGTTTCAACCTGTGGGTCATGACCTCTTTGGGAGTCAAATGACCCTTTCACAGGATCCACATATCATATATCCCACTTATCAGATATTTATATTACAATTCATAACAGTAGAAAAATTACAGCTATGAAGTAGAAACAAAAAAAAATAATTTTATGGTGGGGGTCTCCACAACATGAGAAACTGCATTAAAGGGTCACGACATTAGAAAGGATGAGAACCACTTTGCTAAGGATAATTAATATATACACGTTACGTTAAAATCCAGAAATGGAAACTGTCACATTAATATTTGTTTTGGATAAAGACTAGTTAATGTCTTAAATGTTGATGATTAAGAATCTGGTTTGTGGATGGAGTATGTATCCTCATTTGGAAAATGTTGATAATAATTGGACTTAGCCCAAAAATGTGTCTGCAGTTTTAAAAGAAACAAGGCAGGGAGAAAAATTACTTTCAGAGCCTTTCCGATGATATTTTCATTAATACCAATTTTTATTGTGAAATTAAAGAGAATAGTTCTTAGTGCCTTGTTCTTATGAGGGAATAACCATAAAAGGGCCAAGTATACTTCCCTCACTAGAATAATATTATCTGATACTCTTCATTTTAAACAAGCCATATTCTATTACTACAATTTTCTGTCTCTAGTAAAAATGCTTGGACACATATTGAGTTTAAAAAGTTATTAATATTACACTGGTTATTAATATACTGACAGTTTCTATATCGTATATATGTATGTATGTATGTATGTATGAATACTTTCTAAAGACAAAACACTAGGGTACTCAAGAAAATAAACCAAATAAAGATAGTTAATGTTTAATAAAAACCTGGTGATTGGTAGATTTTTCTTCTTTTCTACAGCAAAGACACATTTTTGTATTTTCTAACAGCTCTGAAAGTGTATAACAACGAGGAAAGAAATATAAGACACACAGTACAGTGCAGGCTCCTGGCTACTGTGGTTTGGCCATAGTGATTTTTTAGAGGCATCATGGAAGAAGTGAAAACAGGATATGTGGAAGTGTGAATCAATACCTTATATTAGCAATGTCGCAAGCTTGATCATGGCTGTGTGAGTATCTTCAAGACAAATTTCCAAAGTTGACATAAAATAGAAAGGTTTGATTATTAAACATTTTGTGATACTCCTAGAAATGCTTTTCTGTAGTCTCGTTATTGATATTGATATTAAGCATGGGAAAACAGAAGTGAAGGGAAATGACAACCTCAAACAAGTCCTACCTGCCCCTTGAGAGTGTGGTAACAGTTACCTCCTAACACAGGAGTTGGCTCACTTGCCTGCTCATGAGCACATCTTGCCACAAGGACCTGCTTAAATGGTGTCTGATCATAGTAATCACACCAGAGATTCTCAGATAGTGGGTGGATATTCTTATTTTAAACTGCAAATCATGAGATACTTATGTTTAAGTCTAAATAACTTCTGTCCCTCTTCAAACAAGAATTTGGCTTTAATATATAACCGTCTTTAATCATTACAAAAGAATGTTTTATGCCTACCTCTATCTTGTTAATTAAATAAATCTGAAAGACAGAACAAAACCATTTGAAGTTTCAACAAAAAACACCACTGTTAAAAAACAGGCATTCATACATGCCTCTAAATCCAAGAATACATTTACACTAGGAAGGAAAACAGGGCTACCCTTTAAGACATTAAAAGTGGGTGACTATAAATTCACAGTTTTATTTCTCCATGTTTTCATTCATTAATTTGCTAGTTCAACAAATATTTATTGAATAGTTGCTCTGAACCAAATATTTTATGGTTTGAGGGAATAATACCAGACACATTAATAAAGGATGCATTGGTTTCAAATCACTGGCAATGACTAACCCTATAAGATAGATGGAATCCATGTATCCAGAAAGTTATAATCTACCTTAAATATGTATCCTAAAAGGAATTTCTGGCTGTTTATTCTACTTTTAATAAATATGCTAAAGTATTGAATAAATGCCTATATTGTGCAGAAAGGGATTTAAAGAGAAAAATCAATAAACTGCTTTCATAACTTGTTACTAATAACACCAATATAGAATAATGGGTAATCTAGTTTGGGTAACTTCCCAAAATAATTGGGTTTTCCAGGAACATTACAGAAGATAAACAGCAAGATCGATAAGTCCTGAGGTTGCAAGAGTTGTTATTGATTTATGGCCTTGCTTACTTGCCAGCAAAATAATTGCTATAGAGAGGTTGGCTTATGGTTACAAATCACAATGGGGACGCTTCAGTCTTTCTTAAACAGTGGAAAAAACACAAGCGTTTAAAAATAGCTTATTATTTTATTAAAATTTGTAATTAGTAGTATATATCATTCACCAGCACTTACTTGCTTTATGGTGAATCCATCATGCATGTATAATATTCTTTAAGAAAACCATCCAACATCCAGGCAAGAGGTGTTATTGTCCTTGTGCAGAAGTTGAAATTTTAGAGATGTTAAGAAACTTGTCCAAATTTAAAAAGCTGAAAAGCAGTGTTGAAACTCACAATTCTTTCCATGTTTTGATATACCTGAAGATCACGTGCAATTGGCACACTGAGAGCTTAATAAACTTTAAGAAATTCAGTTTGATTGGCTGAGATAGTCCATTTGCTAATCTAGAATGTAACTGTAGATTGAAATAATTTTGAGAAAAAAAAATCTAAATTTGAAAATCCCTTTGTCCTAGAGTCTAATTTATGTAATATTTCCAATTTGAATCTTTTCTTTTCTTCATGATATATCACCAAGTATTCAAAAATAATCAATAAAGAAGGTGTAGATAAGTATACAGTAATAAAATCAATCCATTTGAAGTTGGATAAACAATTGGTGGACACTTCCCTGGGGAAGACTATTTCTCCAACTCTAAGCATTCCTTGACTTCCTCTACATCCACTTGGGCATGTCTGTGGCTATTGTCCTGATTTAGTTCATGTTTAGGTAGTCATGTTGGTGAGACCTCCTGGGTGAAGCTTCTCACATTCTTAGAAGATACAATCTCACAGTAAACACCATGATCCTCTGGTTTTACAATCTTTCTGCTTCCACGATATACTCTCAGCCTTAGGTGAAGCTCTGAAAACACACATACAATAACATACAGACTAAGTAAGTTATAACTAAGTATATATATATAACTAAGTATATATATAACTAAGT
>NW_026068001.1:5217243-5294233 GCF_014885135.2 Alexandromys fortis
AATGAAAAAAATCAAAGAATTTAAAAAAGAGCAAGGAGGGATATATGGAAGAGTTTATAAGAAGAAAAAAAGAATTGAAAAATTTTTAAAAATTGATAAAGGAAAATGGTAAATAAAATTATTTAATATTTGAAAAGTCTAATTATTTATAAAACAAATCTGAAAATCAGTAAAGAAGAAATTTTGTTGAATAAATTCATAAAATGATTGTTGTATTTTTAAAATGCATAATAGGTAGTTTGCAGTCAAAAACTCAGAAAGTACACAAAAGAGGAAAAGGTTGAAAAGGCAGGAAATTTTTCTCTTATTGTAATCTTTATTTCAAATATAATAGTCAGATGTTCAGGCACACACCTTTAATCCCAGTACTAGGGAGACAGAGGCAAGTAGATCTCTATGAGTTCGGGGGTATTCTGGTCGTTCTGGATATTTTCAGGCCAACCATTGTTACAGAGTGAGACCCTATCTCAAAACACTAAAAAAGTGGGGGGGAGGGGCTGACCTGAGCTGATTCCTGGCACCTGTATGGAAGCTCATAGCTCTTTGTAACTCTGATTCTAGGGCATCCAATGCCATCTTCTTACCTCTGCAGGCACCAGGAACACAAGCAGTGAACACGCATGTACGTAGGCAAAATATGCATGCACATGAAAATGAAGACACATCTTTAGAATATAATAGTCATCTAAAATTACTCATACTGGAGTTTGAAACCTCAATGATATCCCCAAACCATTTTCCCCAAATCTGCATTTTATTTCCTAACAAGCATTTTATATCTAGAAATGTACTTATCTAATTATATATTTTCAATAATACACCCCTATTTAAATTCTCTGCTGACAGATGTTCTTATCAAATAGCATTGTGTGAACACAGAGCAAAGGAAGGGTATCTTTTTAACTGGCAGAAGAGTAGCCTGTGAGGTGGATAACCTGGGGAAGCCTTTTGTTCAGCTTTGAGGAGCACCTCTCAGTTGAAACTCCCAATTGTCAGTATTCAGCCCTGTGATTTCTCTCAAGTTCCAACTCCATATATAGTAATATCTACAATACATCTCTGTTTTCTGGTTTTATTCAGATACTTAATGACAGAAAACAATAGGCTATTATAATTCTCCTTTTGAGAATCATAGCTTCAATTTTTATCTCTTTAATGTAGAAGAAATGAGTTTCTCTAAATATCTTGAAATCAGTGCCAGATATGGGGGTTTGGGAAAGTCTTGGTCAGTTTTATGCATAGGTATTGTATAACCAAACAGCACATAGCACTACTTTATTTTACAGAAAAGAAATGTAAACCTATGTACCATTTCCTTATTCATTCTCTTGAAGTTCAAAAAATGGCTTCCCCAAATCTGCTGCTTTGGATTTCAAACTGGAGAGCAACAAATGAGGGAACAGGCTTTTTCCTCAAGGTTTTTTTTTTTTTTTCATCTATTTAAATACTGAGTCTCTCAAAGAGGAACATAATTGCCTTCAGCTTTTGTTTTTGTTTGTTTTTACTGAAAACTATTTAACCAAAGAAGATTAAACTCTACCACAGAAGAAAAGACTGGAAATCAAGCAGAGGAGAACGTTATCTGTGTTTTGTAGAAGCAGTCATTCATTTCCACTAAAACGTATTTCTTTGTTCCTAAACTCTGACACATTCCACTTCCCTATCCCTTGTGAAGAAACTATTTAAGCCTCAGTGATGTATGCTGTGAATATGTTTTATTAGCATTGGTTAATAAAGAAGCTGATTTGGCTTGTGGTAAGACAGAATATAGTTAGGCAGGAAATCTAAACAGAGAAACGGGGAGAAAGAAGGCAGAGTCTGTGAGATGCAGCAGCTGCTGGGAAAGCAAGATGTGAAAGCCACAAGCCTTGTAGTAAAATATAAACTAATAGAAATGGGTTCATCTAAGCTGTAAGAGCAAGTTAATAATAGGCCAAACAGTTTGTAATTACTACTAAGCCCCTGAGTGTTTACTCGGAAACTGGCATGTGGGAGAGAACCTTCCAGTTATGCCTCAGCCATTTGGTCATTCCTTGAATTTCATATTTTGTATGGTTTCTGTATAGATTTATTTTGATATTTTGTATATTGGACTATAGAGATGGCTCAGTGTTATGGCTGCTCTTTCAGAGGACCTGGCTGGGTTCAGTTCTCAGCACCCTCATGTTGGCTCACAGTCATCTGGGAGTAACTTCAGTTCCAGGGTATCCAATAACATTTTCTAATCTCCGTGGGCATCAGGTTAAACCTCATGCACATCAATAAAAGCAGGTAAACACTGATACACATTCAATAAATAAATAATAACCAGATCAATTAAATTTTAAAATAATTTTTGTATATGTTCTCTTCCTAATCTGCTGTCAATTAATTTTAGTAGACTCACTTATAGATCCCTGAAAGGAGAATTTTGTGTTTCCCTATAATTAATCCATTGAGCTAATATAGATTGATTGCTTCCATGGATAAAAAATCTCTCTCTCTCTCTCTCTCTCTCTCTCTCTCTCTCTCTCTCTCTCTCTCTCTCTCTCTCTCTCTCTCTCTCTCTCTCTCTCCCCATCCTGTGTGTCTGTGTGTGTGTGCACATGTATTTGTATGAACGCCATAGGTCAATGTCAGGTGTCTTCCATTGTTCCACCTTATTTTTGAGACATGGTTCAGTGAACTTGGAACTCACCATTTTGGCTAAATTTCTTAGGGTAGTGAGCCCTTAGTGTCCACTTGTCTCCTCCATCCACCACTCCCACCCAGACCCAGAGGTGAAGTTTGTTTGCATATGTAGGGTACCACACTCTTAGATCCTCATGCTTGCTCAGCAAGCACTTTATCCACCTAACTATCTCTCTAGCCTTGTACTATGGATGCAATTCTATACTGAATTAAGCAGAGGAAGAGAACACAATACCTAGCTTCAGCAAGAGCGCTTCCTTTGGGGTGGCCATTGAATTATTCCTATTTGCTGGTGCCTTAACCCCTTTCTGTTAGGCATGTAAAAAGACAATTACCATTTCCTATTGTCCCTCTTCATCTTCCCCAGTCCAGCCTCCAGTATCTTGACCTCTATTTCCTTCCTCTTCATGCATATTTTTTTCAATCTTATTTTTTTCTTTTTTTGTGTCCATTGGAAACCCTTTATCATTTTTACAATACCTAGCAGATGGTTAGTACTGGGTATGGCCACTTAAAATGACCAGTGAAATGCACTGAAGTCATATGAGAGTTTAAAAGGCTTCAAGGGCAGATGTATTCAGGAAAAAGAAAACATTTTGGCTGGATTAGTTTTTAAAAGGCAATGTGTGCACACATACACACTCATACACACAAAAATTCTTTTTAAAACTGAAGCAAAATGAGTTCCTTCTGTGATCCCAAAGACATAAAATCCTTTGCTTTGGAAGATGGTCAATAAATATCTAATGTTTTTATGCCCTAAAGTTCATGCAACTGTTACAAAAGCATTGACTGAGTTTATATAGGGTCAATCTTTACTTCAAAAATGTCTCAAGGTGGATTCCTAATGCATTTTGCATTAGTTTTAATGTTGAAGTGGCCACTGCCACTTTGTATCTTCTACATTATATCTGTCTATAGCTCTTCATGAAGTGATGTTATCAGCTGTTGACTGTTACGTGAGATATCCTTTCAATATATTATTCTCTGAGTTGCATACTCCCTGCTGGAGCACAACGACAGGGCTGCAAGTGTATTTCACTGTATTGATGCATCATTGTGTATTACAAATAGGTCCAAGAATATTATACTGGCTTAGATGAACATATCTACACACCAAGCAATACTTGGGGCCTATGGAACTGACCAGGCTTTGTGGGTGAAATCCTTTGACCCCCTTCTCTAGAAGATGGTTCATCTTCTCAGTTGCATTATCTTCCCCTAGTATTTTTCTGATACATAGCTTGGAAAGCTCCCTCTGTTTGGATCCAGTTTCTGTACTCCTGAACTTTGCAGCATAGGCAGGTGATTCTCATTTATAATAACTTGCTACAGTAAAACTTTCTAAAGAACTATATGAAGAAATTAAAAGGCAATGAAAGAAGTCAAAAAAAGTGTAACAGACGCCCATGCATAGATAAGCCTGATCCTCTCAACACAAATCTAGCCAGAAATCAGCTACACTGACATCAACTCAAGTTTTAATGCCCCATGCTTCTTTCTTCCTATTCGAAGTGCTAGAAGCTAACTCCACGGCATCTTCTAATGTTCATCTAGGAGAGCCTGACAGGTACCTCTGCGGGAACCAAGTGACTTTTCCCCCAAGTTCTTTTCTAATTTCTCTCTCTAACTGTAGCCAACAAGTCACACATTGGAATCAGTTACTCTCACTAAATTTACTTAGGCTACACATGGTTTTGATTTGGTTGTTTTGTTTGTTTGTTTGTTTTGGGCAATTGTTACCACACATCAATCCCAATTGAGGGTTTTGAGGATTTCACAGACTTCCCTGTACTTTATGGCTTCCCTGTACTTTAGTATTTAAAAACAACTACTCTTTCAGAGATTCTTTCTCAGAGTTTCAAATCACTTCATGTACATTCTTTTTCTCAAATGTTCTCATATACTGGTACTTAGCCTAGAAGTCAAACTTTCACATCTCTCCTCCTCCTCCTCCTCCTCCTCCTCCTCCTCCTCCTCCTTTTTCTTCTTCTTCTTCTTTTTTTTTCTCTCTCTCTCTCTCTCTCTCTCTCTCTCTCTCTCTCTCTCTCTCTCTCTCTCTCTCTCTCTCTCTTTCCCTCTCCAGAGAACCAGAAAACTATTCTATTTTTCTTACTTTTTAATTTTTAAATAATGTGTAGATTCACAAAAATATTGCAAAGAAAGTGTGTAGGAATCACATATATCCTCATCTAAGTTTCCATAATTGTCACAGTTATAATGATAAAAGAATATTAAAGCCAGGAAACTGGCATTGAAATAATTTGTGTGCATAGTTCCATGTCATTCCATTCCATATGTAGATTTATTTTACCACCACTGTAATCAAGATACAGAACTATTATAGCACAATGATACCCTTGGACACTGGGGTGTTCTATTGTGAGATCTTGGATCTTATTTTGATCTGTCTTAGCAAGCACTCACTAGCACTGTCCATTGGGGGAAGTATAATCAGGAACTTGGTTCTTCTATATAGAGTACACAATTACATTACTTAGTCTCTGCTGATGGCAAGGGATAAAGGGCTTTTCTGCTGGGTGTAAGTGGGAGAAAGGAAGTCAAGTTCTGAGTGTCTACTAGGGTTCTGCTGTTACATTCTAGCTTAGAGAGTTGAAGCTTGTTTATAATTCTCTATGTGGCCTCCACTGGCATTGTGGAGGGAACTACACACTTTTTCACAGTGATGGGTGTTTTGGATCTCCACTTAGCATTTGTTTTTGGTGCCAGAGGTGGAATCTTAGTTTTATCTGTCATGTTTAGAGTAAAACAATTATTGTTCTAAATGTTTTTGCTCTTCATATGCTTGCCTTTCCCATGGCTCTTTCCTAATTTTCTGACCAGTTATAGAAGGCTTTCTTAGATGGTTTGTGGCATTTTGTTTCTTTTGTGGTTTTTTTTTTTGTCATTGTTTTTCTGTTGGGCATTCTATCTACATTTCAGAGTCTTCTTACATATTTGTTATACCAAGGGTTTCTAATGGTCCTTAGTAAAAAAGAATAGGGAAAAAACACTTCTATTCACTCTTTCTGACGGAAAAGTTGTGCCTACTATTTTTATTGTTGGTTTTTTTTTGGGGGGGGGAGGTAAGTTTGTTTGTTTTTCAAGACAGGATTTCCTTGTGTAGCATTGGCTGTCCTAGAACCCACTCTTTAGGCCAGGCTGGCATCAAAGTCATAGGGATCCACCTGCCTCTTCCTCCCAACTGCTGGGATTAAAGGCTTGCACCACCACAACCTAGCGTGCCTACTACTATTTTTTATGGTGCTTCATCAACCTAGCCATTAAGGGTCACTTCAGCAGCAGTACCTGCAGATGAGGCCTCCTTTAGTGAGCTCTTCCCAAGACTGTACCTGCACATCTCGATGACAGCATCCAGAGTCTCGGGGTAGACCTCAGGGAGAAGTCTAGACAAATCAAAGGATAAGCAAAAATCTGAAGAGTAAATACAGATAAGAGACATGACAGGTTGTAGTTGAGGAAGAGGATGAACTTGTGAAGAGATGGAAGGGGCGATAATAAGCAAAGCACTTAAAACAGTAAGGAACATGGAGTGTGCTGTGCAGAGTTCTTATAAGAGCTCAGAGTCCTTACTGCTAATGCTGGTTGACAACATGCTCTCCCTAAAGTTAAACTCCATTTTCAGTATCAGGAGTATAAAACTAAACTGTAACACTCATATTGTGGGGGCTGATACCTTATACTGTGTTAGAATTGCTAAGAGGCTTATCTAGTGGTGTGGTGTGCACAGCATGCCAAACGAGGGAGTAGAAAGCACCTGTTCTGCTATGGAGAGAAGAAAAGATGCATGTTGAGTATATTCTAGGGAGAAATATTTTTTCAAGCTGATTATTAAAATTATTAAGTGTTTGAGAAGGGAGGAGGAAGAATAGGAAGGGAGGAGAGAGAGAGATAGAGAGTCAGTCTTCTTCACAGATGAACCCTCTGATAGATTATTCAGCCCCAAGTGGACAGCCCTAACCAGTGTGTGTGTGTGTGTGTGTGTGTGTGTGTGTGTGTGTGTATTTACACCAACTGACTAAGGAGAGTATGTGTTTGTGAGAGAGAGTAAAAATTAAAGAATAAGAAGTCATGAATTTGTTGGGAGAACACTGATGGAGTCTGATGACGAGAGGATAGTGTGGAAATTATGTAAATGCACTATGCATTTATAAAGTTCTAAAAAATGAGCAAAAAATAAAAGAATATGCACACAGTTCTAAGCCTTTTGATAACTTTTTTCTTAAAGGCCTAGGTAAATAATGTCAGTTTTTAAAGACGACTACATAGGAAATATTTACTGCTTAATAATTTTGTTGTTCATCTCATTGTGGCAATATATGTCATTAATTTCCAATGTTTTTTTTTTGTCAAGTTTCTACAAAAAATAAAATCTGGGCAAAAGAGAATCAGCCATCATTTGCTAATTAGATTCCTGGCACAATTAATATTTATTGAATACCCCATGGAGGTATGGAATTGCATTGGATTTTGCATCCCATACCAAACTATCATTTTGGGCTCTCTTTGGTATGTAATTCAGCTTGACATGTCAATGGGATATTGAAAAAGGTAATTATATTCATGAGTTTCTGAAGAAATTTTCACCGTAGAAGGAGACTGAATTCCTAATTTGAAGGAAGGAGAAGGGGAGAAAGGAAAGACAAATTCATGTTATTTATTTAATTAAGCTTTATGCTATAATTAAACAGACATTTGCTGAGCCTTTAATGTGAGCATGGTATTCAGTGAGGAGCACAATTCAGTTAGTCTATTGAAAAAGCAAGTAATTATCCAGTGAAAAGAATCATTCGATTGTATCAGAGATTTTGGGGTTCACTGGGGCGTTTGATGTCAATCTTATTGTGACTCAAGTGCTTCTATTTCTAATCCTTAGCAGCACCAGATTAACACTGGTAATTATAATTAGATCCTACTACCATTCTAATGTCTCCTCTCTCTGCTTAGTCAGCTTAATATTTGCCAACCTAAAAATGAGCCTTTAACAGGGACATTGTAAGGATGAGAATATTTGTAGGACACTACCAGTTCTATTTTAAATATATTAAATTTGAAGTATGCATTAAGGGAAATTCAGGTGAAGGTCAAGTAAAATGGGAACACAGATGTAGCAATCAATATTAGATTAACAGTGGTGATATCAGGGGGAAATGGAAAGAAAGAAAGTCCACAAGGCCAGTTACCCATGAAAAACAAGGAGTACACAAACAAAAATGGTCAAAAATCAATAGTTTCAGAACTCTGGAAATTAATCAAAAGTTTGCCACAACATGAGATTCATCGATGCATTTACAAAAGAAATACAGCTAAATCTCATTATGAATGGTGAGCTCTGGGCACACTTTACTTCCTAGTCCCAGTGCAAGCAGTGCAGAAAAGTTCCTGGAGGTACTTATGAAAATGATCAACAGCAATTGCCTGAGGTAAGTATAAGAATTGGGACAAAGAATAACCTGGCCAAATGAACGAATGAACAAATAGAATAGTGAGAGAATTAGATCCCATAGGTCTCTGTATTTCCAGTTCTGTACCCAAATTAAGAAAGAACCAAAAAGGTCTCAAGCACTCCCCTTATCTGACATCAAGGTTCTGCACAAACAAGAGGTTAATCACACTGTATGAGTGTTGAGAGCACAGTGTGCACACGTGCACGTGCACACACACACACACACACACTTATCTTCTCTGCCATTGCTGGGAGAATTACAAGTTCTAGAAATTTAAGAAACTCTCAATACAATCATTAACCAACCACAGAGCTAACAGAAAAGAAAATATTATGGTATAGTTTGGTGATAAACTGAGTGCATAGCACACACATGTGTACACACGCACGCGCGTGCGCACACACACACACAGTTGGTCCAGGTTTAATTCATCACCCCCACTATAAAAACAAAACACAGAAATGTATGGACATTTTAGAACCAATTCATAAACATCTCTAAGTAAACAATGACAACTGTAGTGAGTATTGGCAACAACAAATCCAAGGGGAAGAAGAGAAATGTGAATTTGAGAGTTGCTATATTCTATAATGTAATGGGACCTGCTTTCAATAAAGTGTATATGACACTAGCTAAGTATAGGCTGAAATTATAAAACCTTTAGAAGAAATATAGAAATAAATCTGAATAACTGGTGTGGCAATAAAATCTTAGATATGGTCCCAAAAAGCATGAACAGCCAAAAAAAAGAAAAGGAAAACTTAAATAACTTGGACTTCCTCAAAGTTCAAAATACCTATGCTCAAAAGATACCATTCCTGAAGAAAAAAAAAACCTACAGAAGGGACTAGTGTTATGACAAAAGTAAAATGCTAAGGGTACTCAAGTGGCTGCAGCAAGCAGTGGGCCATAAGACCACTCACAGGTCCCTGAAGTGGCAGCAGGCATATGGTCCAAGAGCAGTCAGTCCTAGGCAGGGAGCTGCATGGTGGGTGAGAGATCCTGATGGGGCAGTCAGTCACACGGGGAGAGACAGAAGGATGTGCATACCACAAGACCATGCCTCAGATCTCCTAAGGCAGCTGGTTCCAGGCAGGGAGGCACACAGCAGGCAAGAGACAGAGACATGGATAGGCATACCATACAGAGTGAAACTGGATGTTTATTTAGTAGGTTATGGAGGGGAAAGAGGGGCAGATGGAACATATGATTGTTGTGGAAAAAATATGGAGTCCCAACACCAATGAAATTACCTGGTACGAGTGAGAAGGAAACATAGAACATGCAACAAACCCACTTAGGAATTTATTAGAGGGGGTGTGTACCTACCTGGGGAATCCTTGTGCAGAGAGAGAGGGAAGACGTCACATCCAGCTTTTAAAAGATGCCTAGCACATGTACACAAGGGGTTGACATGGCTATGTCATACACAGATGATGGGGCTCATGCATGTGTGCAAGGGCTTAGCTGTGTCATATGTGGATGATACATGAGGGGTCCTTTAACATCCCTGGGAGCCATTGGACACTTCTGCCTTAGGGCTTGTCTACACATGCATGGCCCTAGAACCCAGAAGTTTCAGCTTTATTGTGGCTGAAATCATAACAGATAGTACATTTAGAAATGGTGTTCTGATAAAGTGAGCAGTATCTACAATACAAAAAGAGCTCTTATAAGGTAACAATTTAAAAACTTAGTTATAAATTAGCAAAGTACTAAAATATTTTTTTTTCTAAGAAAATTGGCAGATGGTTAGAAAAATAATGAGTATAATTATCTGGAAAGGAAATATTAATGAAGACCACATACCATTTCCCATGTACTAGAAAGGGTAACTGTAGAGAAAGCAGAATGATGAGCAACCACTCTGTGTGATGTATGAAATCTGGAAAATGGTTTTTCAGCTTCTTTAAAAGTTAAATAGTAAATTAGCAATAAATCAACACAGGTGTATATAGAAAAAAATTACACATGGTTTTTCATAGTAACAATATTTATAATATTCAAATGGTGAAAACAACTCATAATTCCATCACCTGATAAAAAGATAAAGCAGTGTAACCATGAAATTAAATTTTACTTGATCATAAAAATAATGAAAATACCAACACGTGCTGCAACATGGTTCTACCTTGAAAGCATTATGCTATGTGGAAGAAGTTAGACAGAAAACACCACAATGTTGAGTTATTCTAATCATAAAAAAGGGTACAAATACACAAACAAGTACATAGAGATAAAAAGTAGAGTTGTAACTATAAAA
Organism: Alexandromys fortis; assembly: GCF_014885135.2. Classification (NCBI taxonomy): domain Eukaryota; kingdom Metazoa; phylum Chordata; class Mammalia; order Rodentia; family Cricetidae; genus Alexandromys; species Alexandromys fortis. The sequence goes on from NW_026068001.1 coordinate 5,227,645, forward strand.
GCCTCAGGGGGAGAAATGGAAAATGGTGGCTTCTTTGAGAATAGGAACAATAAGAGCACAAACAGGCAAATGAAAGCAAGCACAGAGAAAGAAAAGCAAGGAAATCGCTAGTCACTGGAAGAATTAGGAAAAATAAAGTCTGAATTGGAAAACAAAAGGGAGAAATCCAAATGACAGAAGGGAAACAGAGGAGTTTTCCTGGAAAATCAAGCAAAAGGGGTGTGTCACTAAGAGATAGCCCTGTCAGGATTTAACCTCTGAGTGTGAGCAGAGGAGGTGAACTGAAAAGGACATTTGATCTCAACTGTCTTCTTACAATTTTTGTGATGTTTGCTCAAGGGTTGGAAAGAGATACTTTCCAAAGAAAACTGTTGAAATGAATTTTCCTCCAGGATGAGAGATTTAAAACTCTATACTGTATGGGGTGTCTGAAGAAAGAGGGCTTTCAGTTCCACAGTCATAGCATGGTACCTACCCTTAAAATTTCTTGAGGGCAGGTGAAGTCCTATACCACAAGGCTATGCCAGATAACAAAGGAAGAAGGCAGGATTTAAGCTAGATAACAGGCAGCACAGAAAAGCTGGATAATGGAGGGAGACAGTTAATGTATGAACACAGAATGACAAGACTGTGAAGCCGCTGGAGACCTATCATTAAATGGGTGGTGAAGTCATCAAGAATGATAACAAGGATGGTGATAGTAAAGGGAACTCACGCTGTAAAGACTAAGGAAAGTAGGAAAATATTGTGAAGGCCGAGAAATACTCAGTGCTCTTTCCAAGGTCCCTCTGGTAAGTAATAGAAACAGGAAATTAGCTTCTTTGGATTCCAAAGTCCAAAATTCGACCACTGTGATATTTACTTGAATAATGCTAATCCTCTTCTTAAGGAAGCTACATCAAATTTGTTTCAGTATTGAAGGTGCTTTGCAACTAGATCAAGTCTGTAGAGAACAAAGAAGTGAAAACCACATTCTCTTTCAAAAATGAAATCACAACTAAGTCATCCTTCTCAGGTACATTAAGGAGAATTGCTTTAGTAAATAAAGCTGCAGATGATTTTTCCCTCTCCTTCCAGCTTCTTTTTATGCAAAATGCTTTGAGTGTGTTTTTTCTGTGTGCAGGGAAAAAATCAGCAGAGACTATTTAAGCATATAATGAATCCAGAAGAAACACAAATGGCCAATAAACATATGAAAAGATTCTCAATCTTACCAGTAATCAGAGAAATGGAAATTAAAATTACAATAAGATACATCTTTGACTCATCAGACTAACCATAATTAAAAAGTGTGGCAATTACCAGTATGGAGGAAGGGGATGAGTAAACAGATTATCTCATACTATGCTGTGAGGATGGGAACTGACTGAGATTCTTGGTAAAGGAGCACAGCGTCACAAAGGAAACTGTAAGGCACGACCCTGCAGTCCATCAATTCAGTTTCTGAGTCTACAATCCAGAGAAGCATTTGACTATGTACCCAATAGGATGTATACATAGATATCTATTCATCAAGGTTTTGTCAGAAATAGAAAACACTAATTAGGATATCTATTTATCGAGGCATTACCAGAAATAGACAGAAAAATAATTAGGAATGCCCCCAAATGCTCATCAATAAAGACATGGATAAAGCACAGTAGCTTTATAAAATAGATTGTTGTGCAGACAAAAGAACACAGCCAGAGCTTTATAAGGAAGGATAGACCTAAAATCTTGAATATCAATTTTATTTTTTTGCAGTGCTAGAGAACTAACTCAGGACCTCATGCATGATAGGCAAGAAATGAGTTATACCAGTCTTATTGTTAACTTGAAAAGACAAAGCTGCTGAGTGACATGCCTAATATAATTCCATAATATATAGCTCTTTCTATTGATGTGTGTGTGTGTGTGTGTGTGTGTGTGTATTAAAGAGGATGACTATCAAACTCATTGCAGTTAGTGCAAAGGAATAAGGAGAAAGCAATGGCTAGCAGACAGGTTCAAAGATGAATTTTGTATCTTACTAACTTTCCTAAAAAATAAAGTATGAATATGCAAATTGTGAATTTTGTTTCTTTACTGACACAGGCTTGCCTCAACTTGGTGATCTTCTTTCTTCTGCTTCTAAGCGTTGAGATTATAGGTCCCAGAAATTGTGATTTTTAAAATAGGTATGCATATAGAAAGGCTAGAAAGAAATATAAAAATCATTGCAGTATATATTGTTCTTTTGAAGAGTATAACTTGCTAAAAGACTGTCAGCTGCCCTAGTATCATTCCCAAGGCATTGTTATTTGTGACTCAGACAGAAAGATTAATAAACTTTGTGAAAAGAGATTGAATGATGCACTACATTTTAATTTTCTGTGGCTGACTGATACTGATTTATACAGGTTCATATGTAACCTCTACCTAATTACATGTATGTCTTCTATTAAAAAAACTCAGTATTATCTGTGAAAATATAGCCATCAAAAATAGATGTTTAAGAAAAATTACCATTAAAAAGTGGAATAATAAGAAACTAACTGTTCTAGTAAAGAGTGGACAAAAGAAATTGTCCCTGGGAAAAAGAAAAACACAGAATATTGTAGAATATATAAGTCACTTGCATTTCACAAGTCTGTTTGCCAGTTGAATGGCTGATAACAAATTTTTAGGTCTCAAGCTGATGCTCTACCTGTGACCATAAGCAACTTTTCCTCCACAGTTAATACAGACACGAAATAATGCCAGTGCATTAGACACATGAATCATTGCATAATACCTTTTGTATTTTGATGCACGAAATCACTGGCTCTTTCTACAGGCAAAGGCTGAATATACACTGACCTTTTTTTTTTTTTTACTATGCATTAGAGCTAAGAACATCATTTGTTAAATAATATGTGTTTTAAAAATGTCCTGGTACTTACAGTGGAAGGGATGGCAGGTGATATTGCTGATCTTTGAACCAAGCAGGGATGATTCTTTCCCCATAGAAGAAAAGAGTCTTAACACTCACAGCATGATAAACAAAGAAAGACAGCAATAAGGAAGAAAAATAACACTCATTAGAGAGGAGAGAAGCTAATATTACATAGAATGCATAATATTTTATATGATTGTCTCACCCTATAGCATAATTAAAGAAGCTGAGGCATACTCAATGGAAGAATACAAAACTTCTCTTTAAAACAAAGTAAACTACGATATACCACAATAGCCATTTCTAAGTCTGAGTAGCCTTATCTCACTTGGGACGAATCTAGAAAGTTAGCTTGGAGAAGGCTATACTTTGTATTGTCATCACTCTCTCTTTGGGCTTCACGCAGATGGAATACCACTCTTGAACATTGTTACCAATCTCCATGATAAAAGGAATAAATGAACCCCATGTGTGCTACTAAAGCATCTATTAAACATGATTTACATAATTTCTACTAAATAACTCAGTATGGGAACACAATGGGAAAGTGTTTTGATCATCCAGCTTCCAGCTCACTGTGATCTTTTCAGTAGATTTCATCCTTATCAAGATGGTCAGGTACCAAGAAAGCATCTTAACAACAGGAAAGGCAAAACGTGGGGGTTCCAATGAGGAACATTCAAGCTACTTGTATGTTGAAAATATTTCTTCTTGGTGATGTGAAAGAATTATAACTTAGTCCCTAATACATAAAACAAAGTATATGATCTGAGAAGACCTAACTTTGAAGGAAAACATAGGAGGCATGCCTAATGCAAGTGCAGAGCTCTAAAGGGCTTCTTTCTAGGTACGGTAAAACAGAGCAGCAGGTCTATTCCTGATTCTTCACACCACCAAAACAGATACGGAATTTGAGCCTACTTAAACAGAACAAGTCTTTAGACACTGTCTTTTAATGAATGGATGAACTGAATCATGAAAGTGAAGCGAATGATTATACAATGGAGTCAACATAACAACCTATAGAGATCTTGGAAGTTTTGTCCTATCTATAACCCTTCACTGACTTCTTCCTATCATATCATAGAATCACCATGTTCAAAGTCACCACCTTCTCTTTCCCTTGTCTAGGAAAAGAATGCTCTTTCTATCTTGCCCATTCACTCCCTCAAACAATGCCCAATGAGACAAAACTATGACTGCATGTCTGGTAATAAAACCTTAAAACATAGGATGCTCTGGGACCTGCCCATTTGAGTGCTCCAGAAGTTCAATGCCAATGCTTGCAGCAATCTGAACAGTGTACAGAAGAGTGAAGCTGTGGCCCACAGAGGGCATTCTCATATATTTGAATATAGCAAGGAAAGCAAGAGGTTTCTTGGTAGCTAGTATTTAAACACTTTTCTCTAAGTGTCAGCCAGTAGTGCTGCCACCGTTTCCTGCTTTCATCCTGTAGATTTTTTTTAGGATGGACCAGCAACAAATTACTCTGATTTGTCATGAAAATGAAACCCTGGGACAGAAGAGTTAGACAGGAAACTGCTGCCTGTCCACAGCCCTTTCAAAAATAACTGCTGTTGGGCCTGGTACAGTTTACCTCCACATCCCCCAGGTCCCTTACCTTCATCAGTAGTCCCTCTCAAGGATAACAGTAGGATAATAAAACTTGATGATGCAAACCAGTAATCCCAGATCCAACTTGGGAGGCAAAGGCAGAAAGATCATGAGTTCAAAGACTGCCTGGGCTACAGAAAGATTCAAGGCCAGCATATACAACTTAGTGAGACCCTACTTAAAAAGAGGCCATACATTTTAAAGAGAGTGGAGGAGAGTACATGAGAGAGTTTGGAGGTAGTAAAGGGAAAAGGGAAGAGGGAAATGGGAAAATTATATATATATAATTTTGAAAGGCAGTCTGGGAATATGGATCGGTAGGTAGGGTGCTTAACTACCATGCAAGAAACACTGGATTCAGTCGCTAGCACCATAAAAAAGAGTAGATTAATGAGTAAGGAATATATCAAACTACCTGATTTGGAGAGGGGAGGGTTCTTGGCCAAAGTTGGGTTAGATAGATCGCAATGTCAATAGTTTGTGCTTGATCAGTTCTACCACAACACAGTAATATTGAACTTTTTGGCTTCTTCCCATTTCAGTTTAAAGCCACAGATATAGTGATGATGTAGCTATAATTTCTTCATTTGGGGAACCATAAACAAAGGCCTATCCCTTCTCCTAATGAAAAACCAAGGCATGATTCTGCCAAATTTCACTCTTATAACCCTTCCTACCCCACCATAGGGAATGTAAACAGTCAACAAACCCAGCTGTGATAATCTTTTTGTAAGCTGGTATCTCAGCTGGACTCACCATGATGCTTGGCTCATGGGGATACTCACACACAACAAGTGCATTGAAGAAAATCAGTATCTTAGATACTTTGCCTTTGCAGGTTTTGCTGGATCTTGGTGAGTCTCCGTTTCTCTGCTGACCCCAAAACTCTTGAGAATGAGTTAAAAATATTAAGTGCCAAGAACCTGATTTGTTTGAGATCACAATAATAACAAAAATAATAGACACTCATAAATAGTGTGTGTCAAGCATCATTTCCAGTTTTTACATTAATTCATTTGAATACGCATATTATCAACTTACGTGATGAGACAAAAATAGACCCAGAAAATTTGAGGTCATTCATAAGTGCCAAACCATGGTTTTCCATGGCTCCCTGTTGCTATAAAGATGGAATTTTGTTTTATGGGAGACAAAATGACATTGACTTTTCTGGTAAATAATAGAACAGTCATGATGATTCATACATGTTATTGTTATTTTAACTATAGCTCGTTCATAATTTGAATTTGATACACCTTGGTCTCCAACCACTGTCTCTAACTTTATAGTTCACTTCCTTGCATAACTTGAATCCTACAATTCTTCACTTCTAATGAAATTTACAATTCAGTGACTCTGTCATTTTTGTCTCCATTTCTGACTCCATGAGTCTCACTGCTACCCTTCTTATCAAATTTTGAAAGTGGCATCGTCATTCATAATCAATGCAAACTCCATTCTTTCATCTAAAATCATCATTCTCTTATGTTAAAACTGCAACCATACTTAGTTCATAGCTTAACTACTATATCTGAATCTGCCTGGAATAAAATATCCATTCATGCTGAACTGTCATTAAATGATTGTTGACATCAGAAGGATCCTTAATGCTATATGATAGGTGTGTTACTATTCTATAAGACTAAATTATACATTATGTTTTCAATCCACAACACTTTATTCTCCTTGGTCTTGGCTGACCTTGATTTTTGTTTCATTGATTAAATAGAAAAAGTCAATATAGAATGTCAATGAATACCCACCAATACGTTCACCTGCCTGTAAGCACTTATAACATACACTCAGTATTGCTCTGCATTCTCTACTGCAGCTAAGAATGCAATGATTCATGGCTAGAGCTAAAATCAAGATTCAATTCATAAAGTGGTTCCCATTTTACTCTTGTTTCAGATCCTCAAAGATATTGTGAGATTTTTCCCCTCCCTAGGATATATCATCATTCTCTCTCTAATTTTGCACACCCATGTATTGTTTAAAAGTTATATCATGATGACACATCTTCTGTATATATTATCCTGTTTTAACTGTTATTAACACCTTTTTCTCCCTTAAAGCACATTGCTTTTAGGTTTTTTTTTTAATTTATTAAAGATTTCTGTCTCTTCCCCACCCATTTCCCTCCCCCTCCCCCAATCAAGTCCCCCTCCCTCGTCAGCCCAAAGAGCAATCAGGGTTCCCTGCCCTGTGGGAAGTCCAACGACCACCCACCTCCATCCAGGTCTAGTAAGGTGAGCATCCAAACTGCCTAGGCTCCCACAAAGCCAATACGTACAGTAGGCTCAAAAACCCATTGTCATTGTTCTTGGGGTCTCAGTAGTCCTCATTGTCTGCTATGTTCAACGAGTCCAGTTTTATCCCAGGCTTTTTTATATCAACTGTCTTACAAAAACTGTTTTGAAGATAGGAGCATGTGATCAAACCGGACTATCTGGATGTGGCTGATGGTGGAGGCTGACTGAGAAGCCAAGGACAATGGCACTGGGTTTTGATTCTACTGCATGGACGGGCTTTGTGGGAGCCTAGTCTGTTTGGATGCTCACCTTCCTGAACCTGGGGGGAGCGGGGAGGACCTTGGACTTCCCATAGGGTAGGGAACCCTGACTGCTCCTTGGACCGGAGAGGAAGGGGGAGGGGGAGGGGGGAGGGGAGCGAAGTGGGAAGAGGGGAGGAGGTGGAAATTTTCAATAAAAAAAGATAGCAAGTAATATAACCCTAATGAAGAGAATGATCAATTTGCCAGCCTGTCTGATCTGACTTGCTTATAGAAGGGCAAAGACGGTCATCTTCTCCTCACCAAAATAATATCTGTCTTGTCTTTTTGGCCATCACACATGCCAAGTTTGACTTTCAATTCACTGATTTATCATTCTTTTTTTATTTTCATATTTTATATTCTGCTTTTAAATAATATATTTAAACTATTTTTAATATTTTTAAATTATAAAACCTCACTATAGACTTTTCCTAAAATGACCTCACATTTTTAGATTCCTAATATTTTTATCTCTCCTGTAACCCCGACTGTAAAATTCAAATACTTACCTATGCCTTCATTTAGATGTCCAAAAGATCTTTTTTTTTATTTGATTTGTATTGAGCTCTACATTTTTCTCTGCTCCCCTCACTGCCCCCACCCCCCCTTCAACCCTCTCCCAAGGTTCCCATGCTCCCAAGTTACTCAGGAGATCTTGTCTTTTTCTACTACCCATGTAGATTAGATCTAAGTATGTCTTTCTTAGGGTCCTCACTGATGTCTAGATTATCTGGGATTGTGATTTGTGGGTTGGTTTTCTTTGCTTTATGTTTTAAAACTACTTATGAGTGAGTACATGTGATAATTGTCTTTCTGTGTCTGGGTTACCTCACTCAAAATGATGTTTTCTAGCTCCATCCATTTCCCTGCAAAATTGAAGATGTCATTATTTTTTCTGCTGTGTAGTACTTCATTGATTAAATGTACCACATTTTCCTTATCCAGTCCAAAAGATCATTCAAACTTAACTATTCTCAAATCAAACATTCCATCCAATCTCCTCATTAGACTATTGTTTGCAAATATTTAATCACCAGGGTTTGGAAGCAGATACATTTTAAGTTAGCTGATTTTAGGCAAAACGAGTAAATGTAAGTGTTCTGTGTTATCTCTAGGCAAAGTCTTACACGTCAGCACATAGTTTTTCATCACCTATTTCTCCTTGTTATAAGACTAAGAGAATTCAGATGGTAGGCAAGCATCTTATCATCACAGGCTACAGAGTAAACACATGAATGGGTTGTTTAAGAATTGAAACTTTAGAGACATACATAAATCTAATCTACATGTGTAGTAGAAAAAGACAAGATCTCCTGAGTAACTTGGGAGCATGGGGACTTTGGAAGAGGGTTGAAGCAGAGGGGAGAGGCAGGGAGAGGAGCAGAGAAAAATGTAGACCTCAATAAAAATCAATAAAAAAAAAGAATTGAAATTTTGGGTCATGTTGCTACATGACCCAGCGTATCCTAACAGGTTGAAAAGTTAATGCTGGAAATGGTTGCTGCAAAAATGGAAAACTACAGCATTCACTTCAGGGCCTGGTGCTGGTAGGGAAAAACAGCATCTGAACATGATAAGGCTGGTGTTCATAGGATGAACTGCTGAATGGATATGATCATTGAAAGAACCAACCCAAGAGACAGAGAGAGAAGTGTGTCGCACGCAGAAGGGAGGAAAAGAGTTATCAAAGCCCTCTGATAACAGACATTGAACTGCATGATTTTGCGTTTGCCCTGCTGGGTTTTTGTCTTGCCCTGGTCAAGTATTTCCTTGCTGTTGTATGATTCTTCCTTTTAGAATGGTTATGTATAGTCTGTGATACTGTGCATAGGAAATATGTATTTTGCTTTTGACTTTACAAGGGGTTACGATTCAAAGCTTGATTTAAGTCTCAGAAAAGACTTTGAACTTTTAAACAGTGTTGAAACTGTGAAATACTATGGGGATTTTGAAGTTAGACTAAATAAATTTTACTTTATTATATGGTCATGATCTACGGGGTTAAGAGCTTGAAATGTGGTGCTTAGAATGAGGATGTCCCCCATAGGTTCGAATATTTGAATATTTCATCCCCAACTGGTGGAAATGTTTGAAAATGATCAGGAGGTATAACTTTATTAAAGGTGCTGTGTCACTGAGGACAAGTTTTGAGTTTTTAAAGGACTTATGCCATGCTCAGTGTGTTTTCTCTGCCTCCTGCTTGCAGATAAAGATGTGCACTCTCAGCTATTCCTGCCATCATGACTTTGTGCCTAAAGTCATGATACACTCTAAATTTCTGAAACTATAAGCCAAATTCAAGATTTTCTTTTCTCAATTGGACATGGTTCCTTGTCACAGCAATAGAAAAGTATCTAATTCAATGAATGTCTGGATCTATGGTTTAAAATGCTGAAAACCAGATGTTACTGGAATGTCTGTCTTGATTACGAATACTTATATTTGATGGTATTGCTTAAGAAATATATTAATTAGGAGCAGGAGGAAATAGAAAGGGTTAATCGTTTTAGGAACTCAAAAAGTTGAAAGACACAAAAGGTTCTCACTATCAGGTATGAAATATAGAATTGAGAAAACCTTTGAACTGCAGGCCTTAGAACTTGACCCTGAGGCAAAGACCAAATTAAAACAAAACAAAACAAAAAAACAGCAGTTACATTCTTTATATATATAAAAATACTCTGAGATCTTCTGATGTTTTTTTCTTTAGTGAAGCATTATGTATCCTATTCTGGCATAGAGGTACATGAAACCTCCTCATGTTGTCCTCTTCATTTCAATTAGTGATAAGCCAATAATTCCCATTACTCAGAACCACAACAAAATAACCTTGTGATCATCCGTGATGACAGTTTTGTTTCCTTTAAACATGAAATTATTTATTTATTTATAGTACCCCTGGAACTACATATTTTTACATCATCTTGAAGATCAAAAATATCAGTGATTCAAGAAACTGATATATTTTTTCATTAGTAAATGCAGCAAAATGGACAAACCCGATTGTCTTTACCTTAAATATATATCCAGAATCTGTCTGCCTACTTCTTTTCCTTATCTCCACTCCTTCACTCTAATCTAAATGTCATTGTAATATTCATAATGATACCTATATTTCAATCTCTTAGGTGTATAAAAATGTGGCCTTTTCCAGATGAGTCAAAGAAAACTGTAGCAAGAGAAGACGGGTCAGAGAGATGGCAACATTTCTAAAATTCATTACACTTTTACTCATTCTAAGATATAGGATGCTACATGTAAGGACAGAACAATTGTATTTAGAAAATAAGAGTAGCCCTCAGTTTGCAAGGATCTTACTTCTATAACCATAAAAATTTAGTCATGTCAACAACCTGAGTGATTAAGAAATGACATTGTCCTCACAGCTCACCTTAAGAAACACATTCTTACATCTTAATTTTTTAAGTGCTCTATTAACTGACCTGACTCATCCAGTCATTTTTTCCTATTATTAGGATGTGATGAAGAAACAGAAGTGAAGACGGAAAAGAAATATCATGTTTTTTTCTAAAAAAAATGTAAAGAATTTTTAATAATTTACTGTTCAAGAAGGAAGACACTGTCATGTACCCCACTGAAGTAATCCCCAGCTGTTGTGCCAGATAGACTCCAACTTCAAAATGAGAGGCTTAACTAGAATAAGCAGTATGTTTCCTTGATTCATTAGACCTTTTCCCCTCCTTATTAGAACATTCCCTTTATGATCACAGATGAACTAAACTGGCAGTCAGAGAAAGGGACGGTGAATAATAAGGACAATGAATATAAGAAGATTGATTGGACAATAGGTTCTCCCACAGTTATGGAAGCAGTGGTGTGTCAGTGGAGTATAAAAGCCAGATCTCTTTCTCTCTCTCTATCTCTCTCTCTATCTCTCTCTCTCTCTCTCTCTCTCTCTCTCTCTCTCTCTCTCTCACACACACACACACACACACACACACACACAAACAAAAACACGGGGGGGGGGCTTCTAACTCAGCACATCGAGCTCTCTATAGTATTTTGGAATGGCGTTTTCAGCAGTCAATGTGCCAGCAACCATGGAGATTCTAAAGGTGATGGTGAGGTTGCATTGGCTAGAGCCAATGATGGATATTGAGGATCTGATTCTGTCCCTTCTGCTGCTACACTGAAATGTCCATATGTTCAATTACACTGAAATAAATATTTCCAAACAACTATCAAAAACTACAGGGGGGATTTCCATCAGTGAATAAAAGCTGTTCTTTTCATAGTTTGCATATTCTCCAAGGAGACACCATGTAGGCAAAGCAATTTTATAACTCTGTTTGGTAATCCTGTTTTATAACTCTGTTTGCTGGGCTAAGAAATTAGAGTATTGCAAGGTAGTGTTTTCATAAACAGACTTCAATTTGCTGAAAGAACTAGCTGACCATGGGATGTGATTGTTGTATACAGATAGCACACTGTAATTCTTCCCAACCCAATCCACTTTCCAGGACATAAAAACCTGCAAAATTCTACTAAGGGGCATTGAATTTTTTTTCCTTATTAACAATAGAAAGACATTAAATGTTTTTTAAAAACTAGTCTCATTGTGACTTTTGGAAGTTTTATGAACATGGAATTGAATCTTATTACAAAACACAAATTATGTAAGGCAGTATCAATTTTCATAAACTAGGAAGATTAATAAGAAATAGGAAATCCATATTTTAAGCTCAAATTGAAAAGACCTGGCAACTCACTAAAGGAGGGACTATTTAATTTATGGTATTATCAGTGGCTGTGATATTGTAGAAGTTATTAAACACAAGTGACATTAATTGGCATGCCAAAACATTTTTCTCTAGAGTAAGAGAAGTCTAAAATAAGAGCCAAAAGACAAGCAGGATAGAGGAGATCTTTGACCTCTCTCTCTCTCTCTCTCTCTCTCTCTCTCTCTCTCTCTCTCTCTCTGAGAATTATGGTTTAAAAGGAAATAATCTGGGCCTGAATTCTTAATTGAAGGAAATTAAATGGGTTTCTTTAATATATAAATGATTAAAAAACATTTTAAGGTAGGAATGATCAGACAAAGAGTGGAAATGAGAAGATACTTATCATATGGCTAAGAAGCCCTAGTTATTTTCAAAAGACTCCCCAGAACCTCTGTGTTGGTGGTTCAGTTTGGTCAAACAGACTAATGTATTGAACTGCAGCCACAATTAGTTACCATAGGTGTAAATGTAGTTTAAAAAAATATTCTGTTTTCAAACAGGATACAGTCCCCAAACAGTATGATAACGTGTTCAGTTGGTTGGTGGTATTCCTTTCCATCAGGGGACAGTTCATCTACTACAGGTCAAGGTGGATGGTGTTCAACATGTTGCTAAAGCCCTTGTGCATGTATCTTTGATTGCATTTACAAGGTGACTTATACCTATGTTTTCACGTGGTCACATTCTCCAAAGATTGTGAAGTCCTAAAGTGCAAGGTCTATGTTATAGCCATCTTTCCTAAGGCCTAGATTGTGCTTGTCACACAGCAGGAACTCAATAAATTAACAAATCCTGACTTTTGTTTTTTGGGTGAACCCTTCCCTTCTCACTCTAGCATCTGAAGAAGAACATCTTCTGATACCTCCAATGGCATTTAACATTCACTATCATTTAATGATAGTTGTTTAGGATCCCCTATAGAAGTGTAGGGATATTGGAAAGTTTGAAGATTTGTTCTAGATTACGATCCTGAGAATTTAGAGATATTAATGCTGGTTCTCTTCAAGACAAGGTAGAGTAAGAGAAAACTCTGAAGATGCGAATGAAATGACAGAAATGGCAGGCCCATCATTTACTATGTGAAAACAGCAGACAACCTTTAAGTGTTGTCATTTTGGAGTGGTGGGAGTGGGAAGAGGACAAATTTTAACAATTATTCTGAAGTTCCAATTAGGTAAAGTACCATGTAAATTGAAATGGTATGAAAAAACTTCTTATTATAGCATTATGTGGGGTTCCTGCCAAGACAAATTTGTGGATTTTTCCTTGACTTAGACAAAAAGATCTCATCAATTTGCCACATGAATAGGGTTAGACAAACTGTCAAGATTTTCAATTCTGAAATATGGCAAAAATATTTAATAATTCCACGTGTTTTGAGCAAGAATATGTCACCAAATGACTAAAATTGTTCGAAGTTTGTGGAAAGTATAAGAGAAAAGTTTTACAAATTCTTTTGGGTGGAGAAAATTTTATAGCTCAGTTAACAAAGAATGACTTGGAGTGGGAATGAGAATCTTAACCTTGTTCTGAAAATGTCTATTGTGTAATTATTTTGTAACTTTTTACATTCTTTTTAAATAAGTGTAGCAAAAAGAATTTCATAAATGATATCTTCTGAGAATATAATTTGAAAATGAAAATAAATGGATTTAGAGAATTAGGCTGAATTGTTGACTCCCTGGCTGAATTAAACAATTCTACTTCAAACCCTTGGCAGAGTGAAAAATCAAACCCTTCAACCTCATGGCTGACTCTAACTTCCTTTGCCCAGTTCATTTTTTCCTAGTTTCTGAAATGTCAATTAAAAGTGTTTTGGTATTTGATGACAATTATACATGATAAATTTCTAAAGTTTTAACTCCATAAACATAGAAATTGGGATTCAATCTGTTTACAACTTGAATTCTAAAAAAAGCATCTATTACTGCTCTCACTAAAATGACAAATAGCTCAATTTAAACACACATACACACACAGAGAGACCTATTTTATATAGCAGACTTCACTCTATTTAAGTAAAAAAATAACAGAAACCCTAAGGGCAGAGGTTGCTATAACTGAAGCCAAGTGATGAACTTATTTGTGCTAATATTAAAAATTTTATGAAATTATATCATTCTTAGTTATAATGAAATTCAAGGCATTAGTCATTAATACCTTTGATTTGTTAAATAAATATTGAGCATGACACTTGGTCAAGTTAGGAAGAAGACACCTCCCTGTTCTTATAGAGCTCCCTGTTTAAACAAGGAGACAGGGAGTATCCAGTTGATCACGTGATTTCAACTGGAGAAAAGAAGTTTTTAAAGCAGAAAACATGAGAATGAGCATCTTAAGGAAATTAGCCTGGAAGAGCATGATGAGCTCCTGATGTACTACTATGTGGCCTTACAGTTAAAGGAGGACTAGGAGTTTATTAGCTGAAGTAGACTACAAACCCAGACCAACAGCACCATGTGTCCAAGGAAGGAAAAGGATTTGCTTAAGAGTCATAAATAAGGTCAGTGCAATTAAGACACAGAGAACAAGCTTGGTAGGAACACTAATGCAAGACAAATGACACTAGAGTATTTTGATACATATGGGTCCATGATCTTGATCTTTAACATTTAAAAAAAAACAAGAGTAATTCATTTATATATTTATCATCTATGTAGACTGATTACCATGCATTTGCCTGCATGCTAAAGATAGAGCAAGAAATTAAAACGAAGGATGGATGATTATATTTGTGCCCTTTCCAGCTACAGGGTGAAAGAGAATCTGCACTCATCTTCAGAGACTAGTATATGCACTTTTGCAACAGTTTCCTAATAAATAAATAAATAAAATATATACGTTTGGGTCTAGAACAATAGGAAGGGGTGAAATGGAGGGAAATAAACAGAGTTATAGGATGAGCCGGTAAAACGGATAGGTCTTGGTGATAGATAAAGAATGGCTTGTGAGAAAGGAGGCATCATCTCTATCTCTATGCTGATAAAGGTGACATTTGCTGAAATAGGAAGTCTAGAAGAGAAATCGGTTGCATTTACTATTCTCTGTTGGGAAACAGTGGGCTATGACCATACATGCACTCTCATAAGTTCAGTATTGAGAAGACTGCCCTTCGGGGAATATGCAAATAGAAAATGTAAGCAGTTTGCTGGATATTCAACTCTGATACTCAAAGAAGTCTTGGCTAGAGAAATTTGGGTATCATCAGATTATAAATGGAACTTGAGTTTATGAAATTGTAGATTTCATGAGAGCAGAGTCTGCATCTACTTTTGCTCACAATCAGAAATTTATAACTTCAACTGATGCATAGATGGTATTTGGTATTTTTTAAATGGTGAGGACTAGAATCATTTTTAATATCTGGATATAAACTATAATTCTAGTAGTATTAAGGCATATTTTGTGTTTCCAAGGCCAAAAATGTAAAGGAAAGTCACATAATTCACATAGGTAGTACAAAAACATAAATGACCTGAGGCATGAATGTGGTTTCGCCTTCACCTTCACATTCACTGCTTTCAAATAGTAGATTTCCAAACTTGTATAATTGACCAACTAATAATATTGGACAATGATAAAAACACATAACATAGAAAACAACAAAGCAGGATAATAAGAAGAGCAGGAGGAGGAGGCTGTTGCTAGTATAGAGGTAGCTGGAGCAGAAGCTTCTGACAAACAAGAAATTTTGTTCCTACTTTGCTGCCTTTGACATAAGTTTCTTTTGCCTGATTCAGATTGTGTGGAAGTTTCTATGTAATTCATTTTGTTTGAAAGACTTGAACTAAAACCTGTCACCTTTGTCAACTCCCAGCTCTTTATTACAGCAAATTGCTCTCTGCCTGCCCCTCAGTGGAAAATAAAGCTGAATAATCCAGGAGACCTTCATCAAATGCTTTTGTGTACTGAATCCTTTTGAGCCTAGACTGGAAAGCCATGTGAAAATATGTATGCCTAGCCATTCAGATATTCTGGTATTAACAATAGCATACTTCCAATACATTGCTTAGCATATATGTGTATATAAGTATATAACTATATGTTACTAGCATGGAGATGTAATGCTTTATATATTAATATCTCTAAATTTGAGATGTATTCTGTAATAAATGGCATCTTATTATTGTGTCCAGACAAGCAGCATGCATTATGCAGTTGCTGTTATATGAATATGGGAAATTTGTTTTTTTTCTTCATGATATGACCAGACAATTATAAATATTTGATGTTTCAAGCAACAAACCATTTGATGAGGGAATGCAAGTTTTTAGCCAAAAAATCCTGTATGAACATTGTATGACAAAACCAAAACTTACAGAATGTGTAGCACACATTGGAAGAAAATACAGGAGACAATGGCATAAAAATTCCTATTTTCCTTTTCTTTCATTTGCATTACCGAGTAGCATGCAAATTAAAAAGAAGAATACCAATAACTCTAATCCAACACACAATTAGCAGGAAAGGACATTATTACTCTAAGTGAACATAGTTTTAGGAATGCATTAATAAATTTATTCTATTCATACCTTCCATTTTGTGTATGCCTATATATAACAGATGATAAAATTACTATCTGCATAATTCTGTAAACACTCTTTTAAACAGTGCCAGTAGAAATTCCAGGTAATAAGAGAGATTTGTGCCATAGTTTAAATATCAGATTTCACTATTACAGAAAATAAATCAAATATACTGTGTAATATGTCTCACATAATATGTAAAATGCCACCTAAAATCAGCAGCATCATGGACTCAAAAAATAATAATGCTAACTGCCACAAAGTACCAATGACTATGATGTCAAATAGACAATAAAGTTCTTTACAATACCTACAACAAACTGAACAGTAAACCCCAAAAGATGAACAAAAATAAGACACAACTCCAGACATTTGCCCTTTAATTCAAATTTTGTTCTTTTAAAAAAATTAAAGAAAAATCCTAAAGAAAACTGGACTCCATGAGTTTTAGCACAGAGCTACTCCTGGAAAAACACTATAATAGTCTTCATTTTCCTGATAATAATTTTCCAGTTACAATGAAGACATTTCTCCACAGGAAATGTAAGGACACTGTGACTTCAATACTTTAAGACCACTGCTTGTCAAAAAGTTCTTTTCTAATCTCATGAAGTATTGAGTTAATTTACATCAGTTATCCTTGAAATTTTCCGTAAATTTTCTCAGCCTTTTGCTCCATTAGGGATGATTTTATGCTTGAAGATCACTGTTTATGATCATGTAATATACATAAATTTAAATAATAAACTATAATAATCTTTTGGATACATAAAACTAAACTTGACAAAGCTTACCTTTCTGTAATGAATCTCCCCTCTTTGTTCAATATTCGAGTATTAACATCTAGAAACCATATGGGGGATATTAAGAGCTAGTGTGTTTGAAGAACAGTAATTCAGGCAGTATCTAAGAATACTTTACATTCTGTCTTATGTAAACATCATAGCTTCCCTAGGAGATCAGTGGCTACATTCTTGTTGGTTTCAGAAAAATCCTTTTTCAGACTAATTTGAGTAAGGCCTCATTACTGAACTTTTACCACTACCACAAGACAAGTTAAAGTCTACATGGTGACTTTAGCCACCAGTTTTATCCTTCATCTTAAAGCGGAGCTTCTACTCGTTTGGATGACAGTGTTCACTGAATTTTTATTTTAAAGTTAGGTTTTTATCTTTTAGCCAAAGTGGGTATTACTAATAGCTAACTCTATGATGATTACTGCCTCAGGAGGTCAGTGAACACTCCAACACAGTATAACACATTAATTACTCCTCAAGATAAGCACTAAAAATTGTTTTCAAAATTTTTGAGTATATTACCTCAATATACAAATTAATGCTTCCCTTCTGATCAGACTGTCTTGTTTTTAGCATAGTTTTCTTCTACATAATCCCTTTCAGGTACCATTGGATTAAGACAAGTATCAAACACACAGAACATTTATCAGCTTTCTTCCTATTTATTGGCAAGCCTAGTCAACTTTCTTATTGACTAGTTTCTTCTTTGATAATTTCACACATTTCACAGACACACACGTTATTACTTTTACCTCTACCTTCTCTTAAGCCCTCATGTTTCCATCATTCCTCCTCCTCCACATAAAGCTTTCTCCCACATTCATTTCTTTTGTTTCATTTGGTGATTCACAGAGGGTAACTTGGGCCATTTGTGTTACTATGAGCTTGAAACTAACTATTCATGGGAATCTAGTGTACCCACCTTAGGGGACTTAACTGAAAAAAATGAATGTCCCTTCCCCAGAATCCATCAGTAATCATCAGTAAAGTTCAACAGGGAGATATATAAGGCCATCCCTGATCCATGATGACTGTTGACAAGCCCAGTCTGATCCTAGGCTCAATGTAGATAATGCTGGGTACTGTGAGATTATGTTTACAATAGTATATCATTCCCTAAGGACAGCATTCTACAGCCTTTCCCCTTATCTTCTTCTTCTGTTATGCTCCCTGAGTCTTAGAGGTAGTGGTATATTTGTGATCTTTAGGGTGAGCATTCACTTACTCTCAGGACCTGGAGCAGCCAAAAATCTCTTCACATACTTCTGACCACTGCAATGAGCTACTTCTCTGGATTAATGATAAAAGTCGATTGTGTGTATAGGTAGGTGCAAACAAATATTCAGAAGGCTGTTTGGTTGGGATGTTAATTTAGGAAAGCAACAGTAATAAGATCCCGACTAGGGCCAAAGACCTTCCTGGCCATATGATTTCAACTGGATTTACATATTCACTCCAGTGGAATAGGGTCCAAATCTAATCTTCGAGCTTTTCGTTACTCCATACCAATCATTTTACTATTGCACATCTTAGTGGGGAGGTTGACACGTAGTTCAGAGCGTTCACAGGTAGGTGAGATCAATGATGCTTTTTCTCCCTCAACACCCTGAATTGCAGCTGCTGGCTTTATGAAAGCTAATTACCTAGAAAGAAGCTTCCATCTCAGTTCCAGCATAGATTCTCTTTATGGCAACCCATATGTGAAGTGTCTTTACCAATAAGGTCTTATCATTTAGTTCTGGTTTAGCTTAATAAACATTGACTTTCAGAAGCAGAACGTGTAGTCACAAAGGCTATTTTCCTCCTAACTATTTTCACACACATCCTCCACCTGCACTTTGGTTTAGCATACTAGGTTTCTATATGGTTTTTCCATACAGCCTTTGTTTTGGTTTCCTGTTACTCCCATCATCACCCAGCTCCTCTATCCTCACTCCCACCTCTGCTGAAACCAAGTCACCTCCTTAAGGAGTTCACAATAAATCTTAACCTGATTAATTTGGGGAACAATACTCAGAACTATGGTGGGATCGGTAGAGAGCTTGCCTACCATGTGCAAGATCCTGGGTTGGAGTTCAGGCATCACAGAACAAAAGTAAAGCAAAGGAGTGAGGAAGGATGGGAGGAAAATAGAGAAAGGAATAGAGAAGAAGAAAGGAGAAAGAAAGAGGAGATAAGAAAGGGGATAGTGAAAGAGTTAAAGTTTTTTAACTTTTCTAGAATTTTCTACTCGAGAATCTTCCCTAAATTGTTCAGAAATTCCAACATCAGAAGATCAAACATTTAATCCAACTTCTCAGTCATTCTTGAGCTAATTCCTGATAAAGAAAACCATTTGCCAGGTGCCTGTGTCATTTCCCTCACAGCCTTCTTTTCCTCATTGGCTTGTTCCCTGTCTGTACCAACAGCCTTTTGAGGATCGTTCATGTGGTAGATTCTGTGGAATTTTTGGAGATTACAGCAGTGAATAAAACATGGCCCCATATAGAGATGTTAAGTATCTAAGCAAATAGACAGACATATAGAAAGAAAGTTCCATTTAGGAGAGTTTGTATTTGACTCTTCCTTTAATTCAGTGCTTGGCTTCTCAAGATTAAAACTAATAGAGTTTAAAAACTCATCAAAATAAACTGAAACTATGCCAATCATGGTGATGTATACCTAAAGCCTTAGCAGTTGGGTTGGGGTAGAGGTAGGAGAAACAAATAAATAGAAGTTTAAAGTCATAGTAGTGTAAATGGTGAGTCTGAGGACTACATTGTACTGTCTCAAAGAAAAAATGAAAAATAAAACAATGAAAGTAAAGCTAAAATTTATGCACAGACTTCATGTGGTCTTAATCAACTTCAAACTTGATCCCAGAACCATGAGGAAAATCTTTATACTTTATTGTACTCTGGGTTTGTTTCATTTTAGCAGGGCACTGGATCCCATTCACTGTTAGTGAACACAACTGAAACCAGTAAAATTTAGCCTTAAAAAGCTACAATAGTTTCAAGAATAACACTTGGAAAGAACTGAAAATATACGACATCCTGAGTCCTCTTGTGCTCCAACGGACTTGAAACCCCTGTTATTGGAACATTTTATGGCTTCCGATTAGCTGGTATTCAGATACATCGACTCAGGACTCTGATGCTCTCTTTCCTTTGCCTTATATATTTTCCTATTTAAAAGTAAGTTTCTTGAACAGAGTGGCAATTCTTGAGACATTAAAACATAGATCCTGCCATGGCTGCTACAAGAAGACATGTACTAGTGTCTGAGCACACAATGGGTTTTACTCTGACTTCAAACCAACATTATCTCAATTCCATAGGCAGATAGTTCTCCTGCAAGCCTAAAATCAGTTAGTGACACACTGTTAGCAGGGGAGCTGTGATGCTTAATATGGATTGTCTACTTGACTGGACCAAGACTCACCTAGGGACACAAACAACCCTGGGTGTGTCTGTGAGGGCATCTCCAGAGACAATAAGACCTAAGGCTTTGGTCCAATGAATACATTATTAACTTCTTTTTAAAAGTTGCTTTTATTTCTTTTATTAAAAAACCATCCTTTTTATTTTACATACAAATCCCAGTTCCCTCTCTATCTCCTCCTCCCACTATCCCCACAATTTGTTGCCAATGCGGTCAACTGTATCCACATAAAACCTGAGAAAGTTTAGGAAGAAATTCTAGGCACACACACACACACACACACACACACACACACACACAAGAGTTAAGCATGACTTTTTGGTAGCTGGCAATTTTTTTCTAGATCGGCTGTTACCTGGTTAACTTTAAGAGAGGTCTTCCTGATTCAGCATTAGCAGAAAAAAAAAACGTGGCTTCTTTCTTCATCAGCACAAACAGATCTGACTCTTTTTGGGAGGTCCAGCTACAGTGTACTTGAATGATGTTTGCGGGCCGTGGTGCTTACCATGCCTACGGCTCAGCACCCCTGCCCGGACAGGCAATGGGACTGGGTCTGCTAGGAGTTCACAGGAAAGAGAGCATGATAGATTCCTAACGCCATACACAGAGATATTTCCAGGCCATTCAGTGTGCTGCATGGCAGATTTAAATGCTGCACAGTGCTACCCAGAGTTGAGATGGAGGAAATAGGTCACTGAGGATGTCTTTTCCTATCCCATTTCAGTACATAATTTTGCTAATTCCTGGTTGACATGAAATAAAAATCTCTTCTCCACTGCCTACTCCAACAGTCATGATGCTATGCACAAGTGTGTGAAGCCAAGTTATCATAGACTAAGCCTGCTGTGGAATAATGTTCTTGTACACTATAAAGATTTGTCACTCATATTACTATAATAAAACACTGATTGGCCAGTAGCCAGACAGGAAGTATAGGTGGGACAATCAGACTAAGGGAATTCTGGGAAGAGGAAAGGCAGAGACACAGTCACCAGCCAGACACAGAGGAAACAAGAAAAGAATGCTGCACTGAGAAAAAGGACTGAATGGCTGTAGTAATGTGTAGGTCAAAAATTTCCATCCACATGATCCCTCTGAAACTACAAGCCAAGATTAATACTCCCTCTCTTGGCTTTTTCTATCAGCCATTTTTGTCACAGCTATGAAATAGTAATTAATCATCAATCCCACTCAAAGAAGGCATTTTCGGTCTGAAAGCTGCCTGCCTTGCATGAATGGTCACACCAAGGTGGCATCCCTGAAAAAGAAAAAAAGTAACAAAATACACATCTGAATTATTTTCATCATAGCTACTGACACAATGATATACTCAACTTCTTGTTTTAACATCCTACAGCATAATGCACTGGCCCTTTTACTTTTTAATCAGGAAAAAAAAATCATGTCTCAATGATGCAACCTAGCCATTAGCTGCTTGAATGGCTGCCCTCTTGGCATTCCTTGGCTCTCATTGTTCATTTACTCTCCTTTTCATAATATCTAATTTGCCAATGCTGCAGAGCCCATAACGTCCTTGAGAAAAAAAAAAACAAGCCTAAGAAATCTTTCTTGAAATAGTTCCTTAAAATATTCAGCTTTAACCTGTATTCATTATTTCCATGAAGGGATTGTCAAAGTGAGTCCCTTGAGAGTGATTCTAGATATTTTATGCATTTATTTTTTTAAAAGTTATTCATACTAAATAAAAAAATAAGTGTCTTCTGGTGTCATTGTCTGATTCTAATTTGTATGCATTCCTTAGGAAACCCTAGGAGAGGCCTGGCTCCTGGGACTCCAAGAGTACTAGAATTTCTAATCACATAATATATAATATATGTAGGATTTTGAAGCTTATGATTTACAAAGATACACAGACACACAGACAGACACACTGAAATCTTGTGTGTTGACAGTCAATGAGTACCACCTGTTCCAAACTACATAACAAGGTACAGAGTAAAATTAACAGAACTGTGGTGCCCTCAAAGCAGTTGATAAAAACATGGATAAGTAAACCCACAAGGGAAACTGTATCAAAAAAGAAAAATAAGGACTAGAATTTAAGTATCTTACCACCAAAGGTCACCTACAAGTGAGATAGCCAACTGGATAATATTAGTATATGGATATTAGTGGTTTTAAGGACAAATGATCCACATATGATAGACAATGTTGGTACCATTAGCAATTATTAATAACATTGCAGATATTAGAATTTAAAATTATTGTCATGGTGGTAAGCATGGCAGAGTACAGGCAGACATGGTTCTTAGAAAAGGAGCTGAGAGTTCAACATTTGGATCTGCAGACCACGGGAAGAGCATGTCACACTGGGCATGGCTTGGGCTACTGAGATCTCAAAGCTTATTCCCACCTAGTCACACACATCCCTCAACAAAGCCCCACCTACTCCAACAGTGCCGCACTTTCTAATAGTGACAGTCCTTATGGCCAAACATTCAAACACATGAGTCTATAAGGGCTATTCAAACCACCACACTTATCTATAGTGCTGGGGTACACATGTGCATATTCAATCTTCACAGCTTCTGACTAGAATATCCTTCAATCTTTTATGTTACTGTAGCTCCCATTTCCCACACTATTTCAATCCACAATTTTCTGAGCTTCAACAATTCTTATACTGAACATACCTTATATTGTTTTACACACACACACACACACACACACACACACACACACACACACAAACAGTCTATTCAGGATTTCTAATTCTGTGATTAAGCATCACAACCAAAGCAATTTTGGGAGGGTTTTATCTGACAGCTTATACTCCATTATGCAGGGAACTCATGGTAGGAACCTGGAAACTAAAACAAGGGACATGGAGGAGTGCTGCTTAATGGCTTGCTCTTCATGGCTTATTTAGTCTGCTTTCTTATGCAACTCAGGAACACTTGCTTAGGGATATAACAAGCATAAGGAACTGCACCCTCCCACATCAATCAGCAATTATGAAAATGCCCTTAGACTTGCTTATAGGCCATCTTCTTTTTTGAGGTGGGGTCCCATTTTGTAGCCCCGACTTACCTGAAATTCACTATATGCACCATGCTGGCCTCAAAAACACAATAATCTGCCTGCCTTTTCTACCATGCCCAGTTGAGGCCAATCTTATTGAGGCATTTCCCCAGTTGTTGTTCCCTCCTCTCAAGTAACTCTAGATTGTGTCATGTTGACAAAACCCACTAGGACACATACTGTACAATGCATTGGTATTTTTCAAATCTACACCTCCCATCTTCTAAAGTAACTCAGAACCTCCTTGAGGGCAACAAATATAGGAAAACATACTTGTTATTCTTTCCTTATTTCTTCTCAGCACAGTGTATAACACTCGCTAGTTAAACAATAAATACAACTTAACAAGATGTGCAAATGAGTCACAAAGTATTATAGATACTACCATTTATACTTGATATTTGATCTTGGATAATTTGTCCTGACTGGAGATATCTAAAGGTGATCGTAAGTCTCCAGAAACACCAGAGTGATTTATTTGGCCTATAATACCTGAACACTCACTAAATTGAGCAATCAGAATTGACTAGAAAGTTTGATATGACCTGAATTGCAAACCCCCAGACATGGCAGAAACTAATTTTATTTTAGAGGTTGTAATTAGGAACATGTTTGCTGGGTTATTTGTTCTGAATATCAGCAATACCAAAAGAGGAGAGATGAAAAAAATAACTTAAAGCAGCAGAAAAGGGAACGAATTAAGACACATGTGTTTGGTATAACTTATCAAGTACACCATCAGATACAGCTACATTTTAGTAATAACTATCCACTATGTTCCCCAAAAGGTTACTAAGAAGTGGTTCAACTCCCTAGAGAAAGGGGGCATCTAAAAATCTAAGGCAAATTTTATGGTTTTGATCCTTAAGTAGTTTGCAAAGGCCCATATGCAAAAGGCTTAGGGACAAGGTTCTGGTCCCATTGGAATAATAGTAAAGGCTTTGAGAAGTAGGGCCTAGTAGAAGGAGTTGTTATGTTATATTCTAGAAGCCACAAGGTAACAGTTTTGTTCCACCCATACTTTCTACCATGATACAATGCATTACCACAGGCCCAAAGCAATGGGGCCAAGAAATTTTGGATTGAAACCTCTGAAACTGCAAGTCAAATAAACTCTGCCTTATGCTTTTAGTTTGCCTCAGACACATTTTCTAAGTCTAAGAAAGCTAAGAAACACCATGTTTCTCAACATACCTTCTCCATAACTTTTGGGTATACCATTTTAAAAGCCTTCATCCCAATTTCACTGGAGTAAATCAGAGTACTCCTGTGGGATAATGCTCTTGAACCCTGTAAAGATTTGTTGCTCATATTGATTTAATAAAATAATGATTGGCCAGTAGCCAGGCAGGAAGTATAGGCAGGATGATCAGACTAGGAGAATTCTGGGAAGAGGAAAGAATCGGCCTGCAGTCACCAGCCAGATGCAGAGGAAACAGGATGAGAATGCCTCACTGAGTAAGGTACCAAGACACGTGGCTAAATATAGATA
Source organism: Alexandromys fortis (assembly GCF_014885135.2). Lineage (NCBI taxonomy): Eukaryota > Metazoa > Chordata > Mammalia > Rodentia > Cricetidae > Alexandromys > Alexandromys fortis. The sequence continues at coordinate 5,252,728 of NW_026068001.1, forward strand.
AAAATTATAGGTTAATTTAAGTTGTAAGAGCTAGTTAATAATAAGCCCAAGCTAATAGGTCAACCAGTTTATAATTAATATAAGCCTCTGTGTGTTTTGTTGGGACTGAATGACTATGGGATCTAGCAGGACAGAAACTCCCGTCCATGTTAAGTCTGTGAGTAGAGTTTTGAAAACTGTAATTATTAACAGAGCATCTATTACAGGGGTCTTCAAACACCAGAACATATCTTATAAGACCCTAGAAGGCTTCTTAGAATAGATAATGAGGTCCCAGCAGCAGAGGTTCTGATACAGGACCAGGATTTGCATTTCTTACAAACTTGGAAGTGATACACTGCTGGTCCATACCATGCTTTCACAAGTAAATGATAATAACACTGGAAAGTTTGCTAGATGTAATTTCAGGAATTTTCTTTTTGGTTTGGAGTGAGTCAGGATGTTAGAAAGGAAGCAAGGTGAAGCTATTTGCTAAGAAAATAATGACAAGACAATGTGGGTTGAGTCAACTAAGTGTAACAGGAGACACATATGAAGAAAGTTTAGTGTATTAGAAAACCAAGGCAGGAGATTCTATAGACCTGGCCTTGTGAACTCAGCCAGTGAACGAGGAGAGGCTGTAGACATGCAGGCAGAAAAGATGGGACACAGAATATAATCTCTATCTGGCCAAATGGTCAGTTTGCTAGAAGTGCAATACATTGCTACAATAGAAGGCAAACAAACAAACAATCCTCCATAAGCATCAGTGCTAAGCTAGAGCATCCAAACATCATGGGTGCCGAATGGTGGGAAGAGGGCTGCACAATTAGCAAGCAGGAAAGAGATGAGCCAACAGGACAAGGTGTTCAAATAGACATGAGGTTTGGATGGGAAGCTTTAAGCTTCCAAGTACAGCAGCACCTCCAAACACTCAATGCCCACGAAGCAGAGTGGATACATGGAGATTAAGACTTAAAGACACCAAGGAAAAGGTTCCCCATTTTCCTCTAGGAGTTTCTTACTAACCCAAGTGCTTCCATTCTACTTCTTTGTTGGTTCATCTAATTACACAGCCAATATATCAACATGTTCTTGTAAACATTTTGAGCAATAAAAATATGTATGGAAAAAATACTCAAAGTTTCCTTCAACTTGCTTATCAGGTGTGGGTTTATTTAGATGCACATCTAGGTATGCACATTATTTTGTTTTGTTTTATTTTCCAATCAAAAATAAAATCACACTAAGTATATATTTTCAATCTATGTCTTTGTTTCCTTTTTGTACGCTATTTCTGATTTCTTAACCGATGGCACATCTTGTATGCATTTCAATAAAAACAGATAATACATTTTATTCTTTCAAATAGTCTTTAATGGGATGTGATTTTATTTAATCCTCTCTTAATATTGGAAACTTAGACCCTATCAAGTTTTTTCTATTACAAATAAATGTTGCATAGCTTTAATATTCCTTTTGTGAAAGGAAGGGCTAACTAAATTGGAGAAAGGGATAGAAGGGAAGGATAGAGAAGGAATTGTAGGAAGGAATAATCACCCCTAAAGTCCTTTCGAAAAAAAAGCCATATGGGAATCTATTACTCTAGAAGCATCAATAAAATATGTGCATATACATTTAAAAAGAAGTTTAATGTAAATACCCTAAAATAGGGAACAATATCTTAACTATACATCCTGTACTTGCAAATAAAAAACCCAATACCAGAAATGGGTCCCTCTTTTGAGCTGTTGGCTAATAGAATCGTATATACACTCCCCCAAAAATAATATTGTCTATAAAGTGACAATAAGATTCTATTGCTGTAGGCAATGCACACTCAAGTCACAAAATGTGAAGAAATCAAGCTGGTACAAACCTAGAAGCTTCATCATTTATGGCTAGTGTTAACAGTGCTGGAAGATTCTATCTGTGCTTCCAGTGGAGAAAAGTAACCCTTAATATATTCTGATTATAAAACCCACAAGAACCTCTGACTAAATAGGTTATATGCCCTAGGAGGGACCCCAATGCTGTTATTCATCTAAATGGATGCAGTATTAAAATGACCCCTAATTAATTGCTTCTATAGCCATAGATCATATCACATCTCAGTCCTCACTGGAAAAGCTTCTTTTAGTAGATGACAATTAACACCAGTCAGTGTGCAGAGAATCAAAAGCTATGGAGTGTTCATCCTTCAATGGGACATTTATACCACTGCCCTCTGCCAAGTCTCAGAGATGGATCTTCACAAAAGAGGGGGCAAAAAGTTTGCTTGAGTTAATAACATCAAAGAAACAATGCTTTTCAGATAAAGCAGGATGGTTTCACATACAAACTCACAAAGAGAGTGATGGCATAGATAACATACATAAGGTCTGTGCAAACTCTAGTCAGACAAAATCCCAGCAGAGAGGGGGAAAGGTAGACATGATATCCCACCACTGTCTGAGGGGTAATTAGCATTTGATAGCTTCTGGGAGAGTCAGAGTATTTTCTTTAATACTCTAACGCCTGATAGGTTGATCCAACACCATATGTAGCCCCCACTCCAAGACTAGTTGGGTATTACAAACTCTACACCATGGGGAAGGAAGTGAAAAAAGAAAACAGCTCAAAGTTGGGTGGGAAGCAATGGGAATGTGGAATGGGTAGATATGGGAAAAGTTGGGGAAGAGAGAGTCACTAAGTTCAAATCACATTGCATTATATACTCAAAGAATTTAAAAAATATATTGTGTATGACTTCTGCCAGCATGCATGCCTATTCATCATATGTACACCTGGTATCCTAGAATGTCAGAAGAGGGCATTAGATCTTCTTGGAATGAGATTTTCAAACAGTTGTGAGCTGCTATGTAGATGCTTGGAACAAAACCACGTTCTCAGTGGGAACAAGTGTTTTTAACCACTGAACCATCTCTTCAGCTTGAAAAGAAATTCTTAAGCTGAGAAAGACCATAAACACTCAAGAAGGTTTTACATGTGGCTTTTGTACAGTCAGAGGACTCGAGCTTGTATTTCTGTCCCCAGCACCCATAATCAAAACAGATCATTGTCACTGACTTCTATAGCTCCTTTATGTGGTGGGCTGAGAGATCCCTGGAGTTCAGTAGTTACCCAGTCTAGACAACTGTGTGTGTGTGTGTGTGTGTGTGTGTGTGTGCGTGTGCATGCATGTGTACTTGTGTGCATGTCTTTGTCTGCCTGTGTCTGAATTTGCATGGACTCTATGTGTGTGTTTAGGTATATAGATTTACATGCATGAGTATCTATAACTGTGAAAGTCAAATTGATTTTGAGTGTCCTCTTTATTCACTTTCCACCTTATCTTTTGAGACAAAGTCTCTGAACGTGGTGCTCATCAATTGTCTAGACTGGGTAGCTACTGAACTCTAGGGATCTCTCAGCCCACCACATAAAAGAGCTATAGAAGTCAGTGACAATGATCTGTTTTGATTGTGGGTGCTGGGGACAGAAATACAAGCTCAAGTCCTTATGCTCACAAAGAAGGCACTTTATTGATGGAGTTGTTTTCCCAGCCTCATGAAGGTTATTTCTACAAACACCAGTGTATCATTCCTTCCTGGCAAGACTATCACTGTGTCAAGAGACACATACCTCTTGGTTCAGCTGCTAGTTTTAAAGGTTGCCTTAATCACAAATTCCACAAGAACCTCAAGAAATACTCAGAATGAACTGCGTAACCAGCAGGGCCTGTTCTAGGAAACATTCCTCAGACATTCCCAGAAATAGAGCAAACCTTAGCGGGGCCCTAAAATGTCAAGTTTCATAATTCTTTGAGATATTTTGTAACTTTTCCCACCATGGTTCTTAATTTTTCCCTCCACTTCAAACTTCTCTTAGTGTTTTTTTTTTTCTCCGCCAAATAAATTGCATCAAGTGTTATACCTGGTATATTAGTTTATATTTATTTAGCTGTAAGCAAATGCCTGAGAAAGCAGCTTGTGTTAGGATTTCTATTGCTGTGATAAAACATTATGACCAAAAGCAATTTGAGGGGGGAAAGGTATATTTCAGTTTGCGTGTTTTAATCATACTCCATCATGAATGGAATCCAGGGCAAGAGCTCAAACAGGGTGGGAACCTGGAGGGAGGAAATTATATAGAAGCCATGGAGAGTAGTTCTGCTTAGTGTCTTACTCCCTGTAGTTTGCTTATCCCACTTTCTTGTAGCACCTAGGACCATGGCCTATGGCTGGCACTGTCCACAGTGATCTGAGTCTTCCCACATCAAACATCAAGAAAATGCCTCACAGACTTGGCCATCAATCAATATGGTGAAGACTCTTTCTCAATTGAAAGTCTGTCTTCCAAAATAAGTAGCTTGTGCTAAGTTGGCATGAAACTAGCCAGCATTCAACTAGCCACTACTTAAACTCTAAAAAGATTGTTAATTTTGTCTAATAATTTTCAGAGGTTTCACTTCATGGTCTTTTAGAAGTAGAACTTGGGCACAATATCATGGTGGCTGTGGTAGTCTGAATAGGAATGATCCCCAGAGACTCATGTGTTTGAAATCTTGGCCCATATGGAGTGGCTCTATTACGAGGTGTGATCTTGTTGGAATAGGTGTGCCCTCGTTGAAGAAAGTGTATCACTGGAGAGGCAGTCTTTGAGCTCTCAGATGCTCAAGCCATGTCCAATGTGGCACCCAGTTTCTTTCTGCTGCCTGCAGATCAGTTTGTAGAACTCTCAGCTCCTTCTTCAGCACCGTATCTGTCTGCATACCACCATGCTTTGCAATCTGACAATAATGGACTAAACCTCTAAAACTGCAAGCCATTCCCAATTAAATGTTTTCCTTGGTCATGGTGTTTCTTCATAGCAATATGGAGTTGCCATGGTCATGAAGTTTCTTCACATCAGTAGAAACCCTAAGTAAGACAGTAGTTGAAGTGTGATTGAGAAGATATTTTTTTTTTTTTTTTTTTACTTTGTGGACAACCATGATGAAGAAAGTGTGACAACAAACAATCAGGGATAATACATTCCAAAGACCTTTCCTTCAGACACTTACTCAAAACGTGTCTCTGAGTGAAATTTGAATCTAAATCATAGCAGCTTAGAGTAAAATTCTGGGGTTTTTTTTTTAATAGCTATGACAGTGAGATGAATGAAACTGAGACAACTTCTTGGGGTCCCTATGTGGGCTGCCATGCTGGTTCATCTGGTAGGTTCACTTTTGGTACCTCTTTCCTTACACCCCACGTTAAGGCAGATTTCTTGCTCTTTCTTTGGAGCATGAAGTCTAGAATCCCCTCATCTCCCTCTCCCTGTTCTGCTGGAAGAAGTTTTTTCTTTATATCCTTATTATCATAACCTGATAATCTTTCTCTCTAGCCTACTACAATTGCCTGTTCTTTACTCATATGCATGTGTTAATATTTCATGAAAAATTTGAACCAATCTTCCTGAAAGAAAAAAAATCTTTGTTCATAAGGATGTGCAGTTGGACCACGGGATTCTCTGCTTCTTTCTGGCTTTACAGAGCTAGGGGAGGGAGACAATGCTCAGCCATCAGTTTCCAGCTGAAAAGCCCTTGTCACTTAGCTGTTGGAATAGCTGCTACAGCATCACACCTCCTTCATAGTGGGGATAGTGATGGATCAGGCAGCACAGTTTGTTTGTTTATTTAAGGTAAACTGACAGATTTTATCTCTGAAATGCAGTGGTCTGAGTTTCATTCATAATAATGGCACTATTGACCTACCTCAAGGAGCACATGTGCCTTGGATTTTTTTACCTCTAATTTGAGCTGAAACATCAACAAATTCCTGTTCAGATTCCCATAAGGTGGATGACTTGGACCACAGAATCTGTGTAGAGCCTCTTGATTAAATCTTGAGGTTGTCAAGCTCTATTCTAGGCTACTCTCTTAAACACTACCATATGCTGTGTTACATCATAACACTAGGCACCTTGTGATGAAGTTTTTAAGTGTTAAAAGCAGACAGTGGGGGTGAGATTCAAGTGGAAATTGTTCATCTAACACATGATACCAGGGGAACCCAGTGGGAAGTAAGAGAAGCAACTATTAGCAGTTTCTATGACTACCTTTAAAGTACTTTAGATGAGAACAGTTTTACTCAGGGTGGCATGTCGATAAATGATAGCACCTCTCAACCTCCTCAGAGAAGCTTCTCCTTGCACCAGATTTCAATTAATACGAGACAGCCAACTGGTCAACACAGAGAATAAGAGGCTATGGAATGATCAGCCCTAAATGGGGCATACATTTCACACTTCTCCCTGCAAAACTCAGGGATATATTCAGATGATAGGAATTGAAAGCTTGTAAGAGGCAGAAGTGGTCAATAGTAACAGGGAAGGAGTTTTTTCCAAGCACAACAGGGAAGACGCACCCTCTAACTCACAACAATTGTGACAAAATGCACAGACCTGAGCAAGCTCCACTGACAATACATATTCTCTCTGTGTGCCCCAGTCTCTCTTTCTCTGTCTGTGTGTGTATATGTTTGAGAGAAAGAAAGAGAGACAGAGACAGAGACAGAGAGATACTCTGAAGACATTCTATTCTATTCGGCAACATTTACTTCTAACTTGGTTGAAGTCCCCTTTGTTGCAACTGTAACCAAAAAGCATTGCTTCTATAGAGAGGAAATTGGATTTCTAAAGCTACATCAACACTGACAGCAAGTTCTCACCATTTTTGCCCTAGGATTTTAGATATAACCACAAACATATATACACTTACACACGTATTAGGCACATTTTGCACTGATGTGACAAAACCCCTGGTTAGAGCAACAGAAGAGATAGTCAGCAATGGCAAGGAGCATGCTAGAGCTTCTGGCGGTGGTGGGAGCATGCAATGAGGATTCTTCACATTACAGCAGATCAGGAAGCAGAGAGCAAAGGCTAGAACCCATGGGTGGGTTCAACTTTTTTTTAATTATTGATTTTTACAGACCTGAGCTCTACAATTTTCTCTGCTCCCCTCCCTGCCTCTCCTCTCCTCTTCAATCCTCCCCCAGGGTCCCCATGCTCTCAATTTACTCAGGAGATCTTGTCTTTTTATACTTCCCATGTACATTAGATCTATGTATGTCTCTCTTAAGGTCCTCATTGGTGTCTAAGTTCTCTAGGATTGTGATTTGTGGGCTGGTTTTCTTTGCTTTATGTTTAAAAACCACTTATGAGTGAGTACATGTGATATTTGTCTTTCTGTGTCTGGGTTACCTCAGTCAAAATACTATTTTCTAGCTCCATTCATTTTATTGCAAAATTCAAGCTGTCGTTATATTTTTCTGCTGTGTAGTACTCCACTGGTGTAATTTTACCACATTTTTCTTATTCATTCTTTGGCCGAGGGGCATTTAGGTTGTTTCCAGGTTCTGGATATGACAAACAAAGATGCTATGAACATGGTTGAGCACATGTCCTTGTGGCGCAATTGCGTTTTCATTTGGATATATACCCAAAACTGGTATTACTGAGTCTTGAGGAAGGTTGTTTCCTAATTTTCTAAGAAATCATCACACCAACATCCAAAGGGGTTGTACCAGCTTGCATTCCCATCAGCAATGCAGAAGTGTTCCCTTTTCCTCACAACCTCTCCAGCATAAGTTGTCATCAGTGTTTTTGATCTTGGCCATTCTTACAGGTACAAGATGGAATCTTAGAGTTGTTTTGATTTGCATTTCTCTGATGACTAAGGATATTGAACATTTCCTTAAGTATCTTTCAGCCATTTTAGATTCCTCTGTTTAAGCCTGTACTCCATTTTCTTATTGGCTTATTTGTTCTTTTGATGACCAATTTCTTAAGTTCTTTGTATATGATGTGGGGTTAGTGAAGATCTTTTCCCATTCTGTAGGCTGTCATTTTGCCTTGTTGACCATGTCCTTTGCATCACTAACCCCACATCAGACATAGGTCTGATCTCCAAAATATACAAAGAAATCAAATTACCCCACTCAAAATGGATATAATTATAAAATCAGGTAAGGGACTGGAGAGAAGGCTCAGAGGTTAAGAGCACTGGTTGCTCTTTTAAGCATCTGGGTTTTGTTCCCAGCACCTACATGGAAGCTCACAAAGGTCTATACCTCCAGATCCAGGGAATCTGGTGTCCTTTTCTGGTCTTCTTGGGAACTACATGTAAGTGGTGCACAGATACGCATGTAAACAAAACACCAATACATACAAAATAATATTTTTTAAAAAAAATACAAAGAAATCAAAAATACAAATAAATGCTGGTGATGATACTGGAGAAAACTAAAGATTAAAGAACTTTCATGTTCACAGATTGGTAGACTTAATAATTTTAACATGGCTATCTTACCAAAAGCAATCTACATATTCAGTACAAATCCTATCAAAATTGCATTGAATTGAATTGATGATACTTTGCTTTAATTGACTTTTCTATATCTACTAATGAAAATGAGTATATTTTCCTATATTTATCAGGCACTAAAAATTTCCTATTCTGGTGTGTGTACGTGTGCATGTGTCTATATAAAAGTCAAATCAAAACTATGTAAGAAAAAGAATGGGAGGGGGAGAAATGAGAATGAGGTTGAGTGTCATCAAAGTACATGATAAACTTTATGATTCATCAAAGTACACAGAATGAAAGCAACAGAGACTATGATTTAAGCAAATTGGACTAGTTACCAACTGACCACTAGGCCACGAATCATATTTCCAAAGGTAAGTGTTAGGAATTTTCCTAGCTCTCTGCCGATGAAAAAATACCAACCAAGCCAAATCACAACAAGCCAAATTAAAAAATATCCAGGTTTAATGGGATTCCTGTGCTCTTGGGTTGCCCCGAGGGGGAACCGGGAAGCCAGAAAAGCAAACTTTCCTGGGAAGCAGTTTAAATAGACTGGAGGGTGGTCAAGATTTTGGCAGGCTGTCTTGACCCTTTTCTGGGAAAGGGTCAAGGCTTGGCAGGCACAGGGACAGGGCCTCCAAAGATGAAGGCCAGAGACCAGGATGTTTAGTAAGAAGTGTAAATACTTACTGTACGTATTGTAGTTTTAGCCAAAATGCAATGAAATTCAAAAATGACAAAGAAAAACATCTTAGTATTAAAAGTACTGTTTGCTATATTTAGAGTCCTTTTATGATTATTTTTCTCAAAGTTAGACCCAGTTCCCAACAAAATTTAAAATATATTTTCTTTTAGAATACATTCAGAGAAACTTTCTTTCTGAAGTTATGAACAGTGTGTTATTATAGCTGTGCAAGGACAGTCACTCTGCACACTAGGAAATGATTATTTTGTGTTCTTGCTTTCAAATCATGTACACAAAGACTAAAGCAAGCAGAGGTTTTCTTTCTGTTACCACTAAGAATTACTAATAAAGAAATTCTAATTCATACTATTTTCAACTGTATGTTATTAGCTTCAACTGTGGATAAAAACAATTTCTTAATGTTAAAAATAAAATGCAACTGTAGAATTTTTTAAAGTATGTAGAATTTATTTAACCAGGAAATGGAATTTTACTTAAAGACAAGCCATAAATGAAACTTAAATTTTTTAGGAGTGAACTTTAACAAAAACAAAAAATATTTTTAAGTGGTACCTTAAACCATATTTTCAAATATTAAGTAGATATAAAGTTAAGCATTAAGTGATGATTTAGTAGGTGTTCTTTTGTTTCAGAGAGATACCATAACCATGACAACTGCTATAAAGGAAAGCATTTAATTGGAAGCTTGCTTACAGAGTCAGAATCTTAGCTCATTATCACCTTGGCAGGGAGCATGGCATTAGGGAGCATGGTATCAGGTAGGTATGGTGTTGGAGAAGTAACTAATATTTACATTCTGAACCATAGGCTGAGAGAGAGAGAGACGTGTTGTGGCATAGCATTTGAAACCTCAAAGCTCACCCCCAGTGGCATATTTTCTCCAAAAAAGGCCACACCCTCTAGTCCTTTCAAATAGTGTCACTCCCTATTGTCTAAGGATTCAAATATATGAGCTTTGGGGGACCATTTGTATTCAAATAAGCATATATGCAAAAGTTAGAAAAGTACACAATTAAGCTTAAAATATGAGAAGAAAACATATAGATGAGATCAAGAACCACCCAGGAGGCAGGTCACTGGGCATGCCTATGAGTGATTATCTTGATTATATTAACTGAGGTGGGAAGACCTGCCTACTATGGGTGGTTCCATCTCATGGTGAGAACCTGGATATCTAAAAAGTTGAAAAGTAACTGAGTGACAGCATTTATTGCACTCTTCTTGTTTGTGTATATGATAGGAAGAACATGATCCTTCTAGCTGCATAAAGTTCCTGCTTCCTTGATTTCCCCACAATGATGAAAAGTACCTTGGAAATGATAAAAAATTCTTTCTCACTGTTTTAGCCTGTGTTTCTATTGCTGTGAAGAGACACCATAACCATGGCAACTCTTATTTAAAAAAAAAAAAAAAAAAAACATTCAATTGGAGGCTGGCATACACTTTCAGAGGTCATCTATTATAGTCATGGTGGGAAGCATGGCAGTGTGCAGACAGACATGGTGCTGGAGAAGTAACTAAGAGTTCTACGTCTGGATCTGAAGGCAGCAGGGAAAGACTGTGAGAGACTAGGCTTATATTAAGCATCATGAAACATCAAAGTCTGACCCCAGTGGCACACTTCTTCCAACAATGTTGCAAGGAGGCTGCTGCTTGTTCTTCCAGGCTGCCCAGCTAGTTTAGTCCCAAAATAATCACACAGAAACTGTGTTAATTAAGTCACTGCTTGGCCCATTAGCTCTAGCTTCTTATTGGCTAAACTCTTAATATTAATTTAACCCATTTCTATTAATCTGCATATTTCCATGTGACTGTGGCTTACCGGGTAAAATTCAAAGCATCTATCTCCAGCAGCTCCATGGCTTCTCTTTGACTCCGCCCTTCTTTCTCCCAGCATTCAGTTTGGTTTTCCCCACCTCTCTAAGTTCTTCCCTGCTATAGGTCCAACGCAGTTTCTTTATTCATTAATGGTAATCACAGCATACAGAGGGGACTCTCACATCACAACAAGGCCACACCTACTCCAACAAGGCCACATCTTCTAAAAGTGCCACTCCCTATGAGCCTATGGGGGTCATTTTCTTTCAAGCTACCAGCTCCCTTAAGTTGATTTTGTCAGGTATTTTATCACAAGAATAAAATGTAACTAAGACACAAAGACATGTAAATTAAATACAAAAATATCTTTCTATAGTTTGGCATATCTGCATTTAATTTCTATTGAGTTCTGTTAACACAGAAATTGAATCTTTTTGTTTGTTTATTTGTTTTTCGAGACAGGGTTTCTATGTAGCTTTAGAGCCTGTCCTGGAATTAATTCTTGTACACCAGGCTGGCCTCAAACTCACAGAGATCCACCTGCCTCTGCCTCCCAAGAGCTGGGATTAAAGGCGTATACCACCACTGCCTGGTGAATCTTTTTTTCTTTTATTGAAAATAATTTTATCTTCATACAATGTATTCTGTTATTATTTCCCTTACCCGTACTCTCTCCACTTTCTCCTCCCTCCCCTCCCACCTGTATCTACACTCTTTCTGTCTCTCCTTAAAAGACAGACATCTAAAAAAAATCATAACACAATATAAACAAAAAAAACAGATAAGTAAGGATATAATAAAACAACAAACAATAACAAAATACACCCAAAGAAAAAGCACAAGAAACACATACAGAGACAGAAATACATGCATTTACACACTTGAGAATCCCATTTTTAAAAAAGCAAATTGGAAACCATAAGGTATATGCAAAGGACCTGTAAGGTAAAAGAAAGAAAAGCAAAATCAGAGAACAAAAAGCATCCTAAATGAGACAAAGAACCTCCAAAGATGACATTGTATTGGTCATCTACTTCTGTGAACAGGACTTACCCTTAAGAATGGTTTGTTTCCCCAGTGAGGCTCCCTTGAAATAAAATTAATTTTTCATCTGAAAATGACTATTAATTGGAGATAGTTTCTAGATGAGGGATGGGGGGACATGTGTCCACTTCTTTCAGTTCAAGGACCTGGTCTGGTGCAGACTCATGCAGGTCCTGTGTATGCCGCCTCAGTCTCCGTGAGTTCATATCTTTACATCTTTTCTGTATAGAGAAGGCCTTCTTTCCTTGGTGTCCTCAGTCATCTCTGGTTCTAAAGCTCTTTATGCCTCCTCTTCTACGGGGTTCCCTGAGTCCTGAGGGGAGGAATTTGATGGAAATATCCCCTTTAGCTCTGAGTGTTCCAAGGCCTCTCACTTTCTGTATAATAGCTGGCTGTGGGTCTCTATTTGCTCCCATCTGCTGCAAGAGGAAGCTTCTCTGATGGTGGCTGAGCAGAGCACTGATCTGTGAATAAAGCAGAGTATCATTAGGAATCATTTGATTGCTATGTTCCCTTAGCATAACAGTAGTACTTGGCTATCTCCTAGGTCTCTGAGCTATCTTGTCTCAGGCTTTTGGCAACCCAAGCAAGGTAGGGCATGGGTTTCATCTCATGGAGTGGGCTTTAAGTCAAATCAAATGCAGGTTATTTACTCCCACAAACTTTGTGCCACTGTTGCAATAGCATTTCTTATAGGCAGAACACTCTTTTAGATTAGAAAGGCTTGTGGCTGGAATAGTGTTTACTCTTCTCTTTTGGTAGTATGAAGAGTATCTTCCAGTACCATGAATATTTTTTCTTAGGGGTAAAGGCTATAGGTAGGCATTAGCTTGACTTCTCCATGCTCAGTGAATTGTATAGGTGCTGTCTCCAGCTATAGGACCTTATCATCAGTTTGCAGAGAGCCACCAACAGCCTTGACAATCACCTGGGCTGTTTAGAGAGTTCCCATGGGATTCTTGTGGTAAAAAAAAAAAAAAAACCTGATTAGATGTATTAGAAGCTTCATTTGGTGACAAGAGATGTCTGGTTGGGAATTTGTCTCCTCCATTATGTGGCAATTTTATTTAAATTGCATTCATATATGCATATATTATATGAAGCTTTATACTGCATTTTGTTTCTTTAGGATTCATCAAATGGCCCATAATTTTAATAAGAGCAAATCAGAGCAAGGAAAGGCAACTTAACCATAACACTAAAAGTATAAACTGTAAAATAAAGTATTTTTATTAAGAAGTCTTTCTATACTGTAGAATTAAGGTTAAGACAACCCAGCCACAAACTGAGAGCAAGCAGGCATGCATATTAACATGTAGAAACACACACACACAGATCTAGACAAATAACAGAATGGGAATTTGGGGTGCCTGATAAACATAGAAAAATATACATTTTAATTAGTTCTAAGGAAAAAGGAAATTAAAATAAGACATGCATATATGTTTAAGAAAATCATTTGAAGGCAAGTGTCAGTTAAATTAGGGGGAAAGTGAGATTCTTATAAATTAACATTAGGTACAGAAATTGATAAACTAACTTTTCAGAGTAATTATGGCAATGTTTAAAACGTTGAAGATGCATATAGCACACAGATGGGAAGTTTTATGTATACATACCTTAAAACATTTTAGAAACAGTAATTTGTAGTTTCTCATTACTTTATGGGTCAATAAATCAAACAGGATTCAGCCAGGAAGTTTTTTCTTGTGTGTGGTAGAAGACATATTACACTGAGCTGCATTCAACTATTTGCTGAACTGACCGGAATGTTCAAGAAATCTTAACTCTGGTACATTGGTGTTCCTTTTCGTGTTCTTTCTCCTTAAGTATCCACATGGGGATTTTGGATTTTCTTACAATGTCTCTGATGTCTTACATTACATGGAAAAATTTTCACATAATTAAGAAAATCAGAGAATCATCCCAGACACAAAGGGACGTCTGCTATTTGGAACAACATATGAGTTCCTTGCATAGAAGTGCTTGATAAAAGAAGAAAATATGGACAGAGAGATATCAGGGATGCACATGAAGAGAGAAAAGATTCTATAGAGGAATGAGAAGAAGATGGCCATCTACAAATCACAGAACAAGGTGTCAAAAAAACCCAAATCTGTCTAGAGCTAGATTTTGAACTTTTATCCTCTAGAATTGTGGACAAATAAATTTCTATTGTGTGAGACATTGAGCCTACCAAACTCCTATAATATTCAATATATTACATCACTTAAAATTTGCATGCCAGATATTTACCAGTGTACCCCATTCATAAGGAATGTCCCTTTATAATAAGTGACTATATTTTAAACCACAAAAGCTTAGGAAACTTAAAAAGCAACCTTACTAACATATAATTAATATATCATGCAATTCATAAATGTGAAGTGCATACCTTAGTGGGTTTTAGTATTCTTACAAATGTGAGAAATCAGCATCACATTCAGTTTTAGAAAATTTCATCTTGTCAGAAAAGAAACCCATAGCCTTTAGTTACCATTTCCCTGGCTTCCTCAACACCCACCCCCTGTTCCTAAACAATCATGAATCTACTTTTTATAGAGCTGCCCATAGTGGATATTTTCTAAAAGTGAGAAAAAGAGAAATAACATAACATATGACATTTTCTTTTAAAATTCAGTCATGTTTAATGTAAATTAAGTCATGTTTTATGACTAACTTTACTTTGTCTGAGCATATCACTTATGTTTATCCATTCAAAATGGGTTTGTCAAAATAGGTGAAGAACATACAAGCAGGTTTTAATTTCAGGAATTAAGAATAATTATGTGATAAATGTCCATATAAATGTTTTCCTGGAAACATATGTTATATTTTCCTTAGTTATATACCTGGAAGCAGAATTGTTAGAGCCTATGGTAACTCAACAGTCAGCCATTTAAGAAATTGCTAAACTGTTTCCCAAACCGACGGAACCATCTATATTATAGTCAAAGACTTTTAAGGCTTTTTCATTGAACTTTTATACTTCTCAAGTGTTTTCACTGGAATGTCAGTGAGCAATGTTCCTTACATTTCAGGAATGCAAGAAAGGTTCGACTGCTGTTAAAGGAAAAATCCATTAACATAATGATACATTTTATTATAGGTTCAAGTATGTATTATTATCATAGACATTAAATAAGCATATATGATTAAAACCCTTTCTTATAACAGCATTTAATAGATAGTAGTCTTTCTTATCGCAGTGACATAAAGTTAAATGAAACAAGTCTATTACTAGGGATTCTATTACAAGCACCCTCACTACCCGTTGAAACCAGAACTATGAACATAATGTTGGAAGGATTAACCAAAGCAATTAGACAAAAACAAACTATTGGAGAGAATAAGATTTTGGAAGGAAAATTATAACAGTGTGTTTTTATACTATATGAACATGACTGGAGGAAAAATGTCCATTTCTATGATGCCTAACGATATTCTGTTATGCTCATAGATTGATGATGTCTAACTCAACTGTCTTCAGTTGATGGAAACAGATGCAGACCCATAGCCAAACTTGGGGAATCCTGCTGCTGAAAGGGAGGAAGGATTGTAGGAGATAGATGGTGCAAGGACACCCCACAGAATCAACTAACCTGGGCTAACAGAGACTGTACCAACCCTGCATGGGACTGACCTAGGCCCTCTGAATAAATGCACAATTTTAAAAGATAATGGGGACAATCTCTATGAATTAAGTAGAGTAACTGCCAGAATATATTAGTAAGAAGGAAATGATACAGAGAAATATATACAATACATATGGTATGTATAGTAGGCTAACACATAGGTAAGAACCAGGAAAAATAAAAATACATGTGCAAAAATAATCACTAGAAAGGTAAATTAGGACATTCAAAAGGGCAGATTCCTCTGCTTATTTTCTTATATACATTTTGATAAATAAATTGTGCACTTTACTGTATCCAAAAATAAAGAAATTTCTCAAATGAAAAAAAATTATTATAGCTATATGTCAAGGTGCTTTAAAAACAAAAAAAAACAGAGAATTATTTCAAGTTATTGTGAATAGTGCATACTTGTTATACATTTTCCTGTGATGTAATAAGAAAAACAATTACTCAGAGATGACAATCTCTTCTTAGTAGCAATGGTACTATGGTAAACTTGAAGAAGTTGATATTATTAGAAAAGAAACCACATTACTGGTGTAAGGGAAAACAAGGGCAAAAATACTAGAAAAATTAAGTAAAAAGTTTTTATTGGTAAATGTAAATTAAAATTTTCAACATGAATTTGTAAAACTCAGCTAATCAAAAGAGCAGGAATTGACCATACAATCATATTCAGAAGAGTGTTCACTTCCAGGTCTGTGACAGGGGAACTACAAGAGTATTCTGGTTCATTGTATGCCAGAAAGCAAGGACATGGCCAAAGAGAATCGAGGACAAGCACATTTTCAAAGGTTCCCACTGACTAAGTGTGACAGGCCTTAAGTATCAGATGATGATAGGAAGTGATGGTAACACACTGAATAAACAGAGCTTCGTGAATGGAGGATATTCATGGGCTGCTGTCAATGGACTTGCAGCTGCCAGTACCCATGTTTCTATCCCTGGGGATTTTCTGTAGAAAGTGAGACTCTTTTGCCTGCCCACAGGGTCCAGCTGATGGTGCCAGGAACTGACATTCCCTAGGAGCAGCCCTTGAAGCATGTCTGACAAGCTGGTGGGTAACGAATTCTCAAACAGGGAATTCTGAAATTTGTTTAAAGCAAAACATGAAATAACCACTCTAAGAGATGAACCGGAGTTCATTGGATGCTTTTCTTTGCAACAAAACAACTGTTATGTGAGGATCCACTGACAGAAAATCCCAGCTTATAGTTGTCGGTGACATCATTGGCCCAGACATCAATCTGCATTAAAATAATTAATTAATAAGTTAATGGGAAAGAGAAATCCTTCCCAGTTTTTGAAAGATACAAGTTACAAGAGAAGATGCTAAATAGAACCATGATAGAAAATTGTAAGACATTCAAATTATGAAACAGGTCACTAAATAACTACCCTGATGACCTCAAAAAGCTGAGATATGAAATAAGCATAAGGGTAGCTTTATAAAAACAAATGTGGGAAGTTCAACATGACTGGGTCCTATGTGAAAAAGTAAGTATTATTAAAGGTATTTGGGGAGAAATTGGAAAAAGTTGTCATTTTACATGGGTTGAATACAAACAAGGTAAGGGAATCATTTCCTGGGTACAGCTATTATATGGAAGTTATGTAGCAGAAAACCTCATACCTAATAGGTGTATGTGAAAGTATTTAGTAGTGAAATTTCGTCCTGAGATCTTCAACTTGGACTGTAGATGTGCATGTGGGGAGTGGAGAAAGCTGATAATGGATAGAAAAAATGAGAGAATGAGATGATTGGGAATGAATACCAGGTAGACAGGAGTTTGTCATGTTGCACTACTTTTTGTTTGCTTAAAAATGTTCAGCTTAAAAATGAAAAAGAAATATACATTTGAGGTAAAGATGGCACAATATCAATATTTTTTAGACAGATGGTAAGAACATGTTTGTGTATTATGCTACTCTCTATATTTCTTTTGTGCTTGAAATGTTTCATAATATAAATTCATAAATAACCCAAACAAAGGAAAACACTAACAAACTGAGTTGGAGCATATGAGCTGAAAGAAAGCAAGAACGCATTTCAAGTTCAGGGAACATAATGTGATCATAGCCTAAAAGAACATCTTTTCATCTTCAGTATGGTTACCCTCATTATTCAGGAAGTCTTTAGGAATTTGTTATTTTAGGAAAACCATGCAGAACCTTAAAGGACATACAACTCAGATTTTAGAAGGGAATTAAAGCAAACACTACAAAAGGCCTTTAAGGTGAGGAGAAAGAGGCCAGAGAGGCATAAGCTAGGAATAAGAACATGGGCTCTGAAGGTTAAAACTATTTTTAAGAATCTCCCATCACACATTACAACTCATTCTTCAATGTAATAGAAAGAACCCAGAGACACCCACATGGGGCTAGTAAGCAGCCTGTGCTTTCTAAACTCATCAAGTGAATGCGTGACTTACAACAAATGCATATTTATAAAATCTGTGTGGGAAGTATCTTGTCTGATAAAAAGAATTATTTCAGCCAACAGGAGATATTTTCAGTTGTGGTGGTTTATTTATTGAGATTTCTCTTTCCCCAAACCAGACACGTTCTAATAATGCTAGCATTAGCTATGTTGTGCGAAGAGCCACAGGAAGGGCCATATGGCAAGAAACCATGGAAGCCTCTAGAAACTAAGTTATGAAAGTGGAAGGAATGCTTATAAATCTACACTGTGCCTCCATTCTTTCACATTTCAGCCACTTTCCCTCGAAAGATTACATATCTATCCCTTGCTTTATCATTTGAGCTTTTTTTTTTTTTACTAAAACAATGTATTAATAAGGGTTGGCATGGGAAAAGAAGTGCTGATCCTACATGAGACTTTGCATGGATTGGGGAAGGTTCTTCTTGAATAATTTTTCAACTTTATTGAGATATGATTGATAAAAATTTACATAGATAAGATTCAACTTAAAATGGCTCAACTTTGTGATGATGTGAAATGTGATACACATGCAGTAGTCACCATACTTCAAATTGTGAGTTGTTGCTATCTTCTCCTGGGCTAGCAGCACACAGTAAAAAGAAACATCCCTTCTGTGATGCTGCTACATTAGATCCATCCAATACATTTTTAGATTTGGAATATTTTCAATGTATGATGAATCACTGACATGTATAGTGGTGCACAATCGTTAGAGAATTTCACAGATAGAGGAGAAGGATGGGCATTCCACCCTAGCTCAAGAAAATAAAATATTTTAATCACATCCTTTTCTATGAAAATTCAACATTCACAGGAAATTAAAATTAGGAAGTGTCTATATCTTAAGGGGAGGTGTCGTTTTCAGCCTAACCCTGAAAACCTAAAATTGATCTTTGTATAGAAGAAATAGGGAAGCAAAAGAGACAGAGAAAGAATCAGGGAGGCACCATCTTTATGGATTAAGCTGTAGCATCCAATGATTCCATAAAGTAAAGTACTATGAAACTTATTGACTAGAACATAAATAAAACACCAACAATTGGAAAGGCATACTCCAGTGTATTCAGTTTCAGTGGAAAGCTCTTTCTGGCGCCTTGGGGCAGCAGCTACCAGTGCACAAATACATTCCTGTGAATTTGTCTTCTGCCCAGTACATGAAACCTTTAGAAGTGTATCCACTCTGAGTTTAATTGAGGCGATAAGATGGGAGTGTAGGAGGAAACTTAGAACCCAGGCACTCCAAGTGCAGTCAGGGTGAAGCACAGCCAATTGTACACCACATGTGCACTGTATGTAAATGTTAAACTAGGGGTCTATATAGCTTGCTCTTGCAGCTTCGGGGCCTGTCCTACAGGGATGGAACGTCTGCATTCCCTTCCAGTAGTCGAACATTAGTTAAGCTATATTATATTCCCAGTATGATGCATTCCTGTCCACCTGTGACACCCAGTACAGTGCACACTACTCTCTGAACCATCTAATGAGGAGACTGAAAGGATGGAGGTGTAATAAGTGAAGTATCCTGGCTAGAATTTGGAAATCACACTGAAAATCTAATCACAAGACTATTTGGCTACTTCAAAGGAATAATCGTTTACAAATCAAAACTTCGATACATAAACACCTACTTAGTATACTCTAATACATGCTGTAATTACTGGTAATTGTTTACATATCCTTTTGCTTGCATCCTTGCAGTGCCGTGTTGCTGATATGCCATTGTCAACTCAGGAGCAACACACTTCATGCAGTTGAGAATGGTGCAATAAATGAAAACATAAAACTTCAGTATGTAGAAGACTTGCAGACATGGTCATGAGAATCAGCCACCCACTTTGACTATGTTTTTTTAAAAAAAATACTCAATTGTTTTGACATTACAAATATTTGACCCCACGTCAGCCAAAATGAGAGTTAAAAAAAAAAAAGCTAACAGAGGTTAGCTGGGACCACCTAACACAGACTAAAAATGAGATAATGTTATATGTGGAAGTTTTCTAGATTTACTTAGGGGGGCAAACGGACACACTTCCGAGTAGAATTGTACCAATCTGAACAAGCCATAATTTAATATCCACATTTTTACCTTCTTAGTAACTCCCTAGGCGATTTTTCCCCCATTGCCACTTGAGTAGATATCTAAGAACAACAGAGAAATCCTCCTTTTGGGGAGATTTGGAGGAGAATATCATTTTTAATAGCTGATAACTCTTGTTCCCTTCACATTAGGATGGCTTGTCTGTCTATCATGCAAAGTTCTGTATTGATTCTAGCATGATTGCCCTTGCTTTTAAACTTGTCTGGTAATAGCAAGTCTTAAAATAAGTTGTTGTATTGTCACTCTGATGCTGGCAGCTGTGCTTACTCATCCATTAGCATGATGCTTAGACACTTCCCTGTACATGCAGTGACCAGCTATATGTCATTTTTGTTAAGAGTGAGTTGGTCACAACATTCATCCATCACTCTGGAAGTACTCAAACATGTGCCAGCACCCTGCTGTTCAAAAAACAGGCCAAGAAAAAATATCTTTAAAAATAATACACCTTCAGTACATCATCATAAGCAAGTCAACTTATCAAGGAATGCATGTAATTTGATGCTCACAGTTCCAGAGGATCTGTCCATGGTCATCATGTGGGGAACATGGCAGCAGGCAGGTAGGCATGGCACTGGATCAGTACCTGGGAGTTTGTATCTGATCAATCAGCATGAGGCAGAGAAAGAAAGAGAGCCAACTGGGAACATTGTGGGCTTTTTCAACCTCAAAACCCACCTCGTGTGACACACTTCCTCCAACAAAGACACACCTCCTCCACAAGAACACACCAGTTAACCCTTCCCAAATAGTTCCATCAACTGGAAACCAAGCATTCAGATATATGAACTCATGGGGGCCTTTCTCATTCAAACCACCACACTCAATAAACCCCCTCTGATGGACCTAGGCTGAATCAAAGTGTTTACTCCTTTCAGAAGTCAGTTCAAGTAGCCATAAACCACATTATTTTTCAAATTTGTTTTCCTAGATAGGTTATTTGGTTTTCACAGAGCTAACTTTGGGAGACTGAATGGGTAAACAAAGATATACAAAGGAAGAATCAGTTAGCCCCAAGCACACCCTTTCCCAAATAAAGCAAGGACAATCAAATTTGTAGAACTCAGTTATTTCTCTTTTTTCTGCCTGAGATTTAAGCTTATCTCCCATTGTGCTATCAAGATACTGCAGTCCAGTGAGAAATAAAAGACAAGTTTGACTTATCTTAGTCTCAGTCATAAAGTGACAGCTTCCAATGTTTATCAATTGTAGTTTCCATTATCATTTATTTCCCAGTTGATAATTGCGTCTGTTTAAGAAAGTTCCATTTTGTTACTACTGTGTTTAGTGGAGCTTTTAGAGCCATTGATGGCAGTAGAACTTTTTCAACATGCTTTTCAGCTTCTGTGGAGGTGCTTATACAATCTGTCGAAACTTAGCCCTATCGCTGTGGTGAATCACACTGTACAACACTATTGTTAAGGCTACCCAGACTTTCTACAAACAAATGCAACTTGTCAGCTCATTATTGCTGTGAATGGTTATTATATTGCTTGAGCTTTTGCATGGGTTCTTTGGTGATATTGACTTCAGATACTGCTTCTTACATAGATTAGATTTTCAGTACTTCTGGCTATGTTTATTTCTGAAAGTACAGAGTAGTTCATTTTTCTTGATGTTTTGCATGTCTTTCTGACAAACTGGCACTCTATTCTCCTTTAGTGTTCAGCGGAATTCGCTAATAAAATCACTCGGGGATTTTCTTCATAAAAGAGCTCATAAATTCCATTTAAAAAATCCAATTTGATTTTCTGAGGCAAGGTATTACTTTGTAGCATGGGCTGGCCCAGACCTCACTATTCAGTTCAAGCTGTCTCCGAACTCTAACACTGCCTCAGCTTCCTTAGAGTTACGTGCAGGATGGTGACTTTGTCATTTTTAGATTTTGGATTCTTTCTTGAGTCACGTCTCTAATGTATCCTTCACATCACTTTGTCTAGTTCAACTAAATATTTTAAGTTTATTACTGTTGGGTCTAAATGTCTCTTAATGCATTTTTCTACGGTTTATAATGTAACTTTCAGGTGTTATTTCTTTCTGTTGTGCCTTTCTCTGTTCTGTTTGTTTGGTGAGACAGGGTCTCACTTTGAAGCCCTGACTGGCCTGGAACTCAAATATGTAACAAAACTGGCCTCGAACTTACCTGCTTTTGCCTCCCAAGTGCTATAACCAAAGCTGTGTGCCACTGTGCCTGGCCCACTTCTTTGTTATTTGTTTATATACTCATTCCTTATTTTCCCTTTGAGACAGCATAGCCTGTAGTCCATGCTCAGGCCTTGAACCCAAAGGCCTCTTATCCCAGCCTCTACTGCCCAGGAATTTTTTTTTTTCTAGTCAGGAACATCTTTCTAATTGCTTGAGAAGAATGCTTAGGCTTATTGATTTTTCACCTTTCCTCTTACAGCATGTGATTTGAAACACAGAGCCTCCTGCTGAAAGTCAGCAAGAAGCTGAGGCTCTCAGCCACTCTGCCAGCCTGGAAGGAAGGGAGTGCTGCCAACAACCACATGAGCTTGGAAACATATTCTTCTTTAATAGATTCTCTCATGAGGATCAAGTTCTCATCAATATCTTCTTTCAGCCACGCAGAGGACCCATCAAACACATTCTCATAATCCTGGACTACAGAAAATATAGAATAATAAGTATGTATGATATTAAAATTTTTGATAATACTATTATGCTTCACTAGCAACATTTATTACTGAAAAATGATCACTGGGTATAAAAGTCTAAGATAATGCTTGCTTTTTTGAACATGTTAAAGCTATAATTTCAAAATATTCGGACTTGTAATACTGTAGCTGGTAAGTCAGTTGTAATTCTGTTTCTTTCTTCTTTAAAATAATTTATAATTTTATTCTGTCTTTAATACCATCTCTTTATTTGGGGTTTTTAGGAGTTTTTACTATGACATGTCTAGGTTCTTATTTCATTTAATATGTCTTTCTTGGACTTGATTATTATGCTTGATATCTTTTCATTAATTTTGAAATATTCTGAGGGTATTTTTTTAAATGCTGATTTCCTAGAATCTCTCTCTCTTCCTTTCATTTCTGTCATTCTAATATTAAAGTTACTTTACAAATATCATTGTACAAATATCAGAGGGAATCTCATGTCAGCCTCTCAACATCCCATGGCCTGAGAGAACTCTGGCTGCCAAACTTTCTGTCTGTGCCTTTGTTAAACTATCAAACATAGTATTGAAACTTTTAAGTTGCCAGTCTATGCTAAGCAAATAACAAATAACCCAGGAGAAGAGTAGCCCCAAACTTTGGTTCACTATGGTTGCCTATCTTCCTTAGGTCCATGATTCAATAATAATTCTTCACTCTATTTTTCTATTTTAGCTGTCTGATCTGGTATTTCTCACAATATTTTTAATATGTCGAGAGGTGGTGGTGGTGGTGTGTAGAATACTAAGAAAAGCCAGAAGATTAGACAATGTGATGGCTAAGTTTTAATTCTTATCTAGATGTAATGTAAAGTCACCCAGTAAGAGAATCTCAATGATAAATTGTCTGAGTCATGTTGGGATGTGGACATGATTGTGGAGGATTTTATTGGTTACATTCATTTATGTGTGGAAACCCAGCCCACTGTGGGTGGCATCATTCTATAGGAAGTACATTTTGAACTGTGTAAGCATAGAGGAATCAAAATGAGCACAAGCAACTGAAGATGCATGCAGCTTTCATTTCTCTCTGCTCTTGACAATGGATATGATAGAGTTATTTGAAGTTCTTGCCTTTACTCCCCCACAGTGATAGGATCCACAACACAGTCATGCATTTATTTACCCCAAAGACTATCTCAATCCCAACTTAGATGAAGAAACCTTGAATTTTTCTCTTGGGTGACTCCATAAAAAGATTTTATCAATTATCCAATTTAGTGAGCACTCAGAAACAGAATTTAGACAGATCTAATCTAGTCTATTTTTTATTTTTTTCTTATGAAGTGACAGGCATATATCTAGTTCTCTGATAATTGAGGAACTGGATGTGAAAATGACTGTAGAACCACAACGTCTGTCACATATCTGCCAGATATGATGTAATATACATGATCCTTTGCCTATCAGATGAGCCAGGTTTGCTTCTGTCTCTACTCTTGCATTTGATAAGTAGCATGCAACAATAGATTTCCTTATCTCAGGAATAACACTTTCTGTTCCGTTCTGAAGCACGTTAAGCAAGCACTTTTCCACTGAGCTATGTTCTCAGTCCTAGAAGTATTTCAAAAGTAGTTACTCTAAAAAAATAATTTAGCATACCCATTATGATATATTGAACTCTGCAAATCATCTTATGTTTCTAACTTTTACAAGGTGTACACTATCCTCTCATCATAGTCTCAGGATGGTTTTCACTTTGTTGTGACATAGACAAATGGTCCAAACACAAAGTAAGGAGATCTAGCTTCTACCATTATTTAAACAACTATAATTTAATAATTTTTCTATTTGCTATAAACAAGGTAAGGTTTAATGTCTCTCAAGGGAGAATTTTGAAAAATGGTTTTGAACAGCATGCAATTTTTGTCTTAATAGTTATCTATGAAGCTCAGTAGATGAAGATCAAATTTTCATAACTACATTGCATGGTGCTATTACAACAAACTGCAGAATTTCCCTATTAATTAATATTCAGGTTTGCAGATTTACAGACCTTTTTGTTGTAAAACAATGGCAAACTGTGGTGGTTGGTTTTTGTTAATCTGACACAAGCTAGAGTTACATGTGAAAAGGTACATCAACTAAAGAATAGCTAAGAGCATACTGACCTTTGTCCATGTCTATGAAACATTTTTTTAATTGCTAATTGATGTGAGGGCACATACCACTATGGACAATACTATCCCCAGGCGGGTGGGCCTGGACTATATAAAAAAGGTAGCAATCTAAGAGAAACAAGCCTGTTAGTAGCATTCCTCTATGGTCTCTGCTTCAGTTTCTACTTCAAGGTCCATGCTTGAGTTTCTGCTCTGATTTTTCTCACTGATGAACTGAGAGTTGTGTAAAGAAACCTTTTCTCCTCCAGATTGTTCTGGGTCATAATCTTTATCACAGCAACGGAAAGTAAACTGGAAATCACAACAAATATTATTGAATACATGCCTATTTGCTAAAAATAAGAATCAATTTCCATATCATATATGTATATCCTTTGACAAAGGCTATCAAACAACTGTCCACTTTGGGTACTATTTCAACATATTCATAGCACACATATGGGTGAATTAATTAGTCAAAGGCAAAAGAAATCCCCAGTCAGATCACTAAACTCACACATTAAAATAAAATGGCTTCCCTCACATCTCAGAGATGCTTAGATATAGAAACAATTTGAAATCATAGAAACCACTTGGTATTTCACGCAAGACATTCAACTCATTCTCCAAAATCCTGGCATCAAAGCTATTGGCTTTCATTTCCATTCTCACATTCTACTTGAGAAGAAATTTAGAAGGGGTCATAGGAGTCGTATTTCCAGCTCTGACCTGCACTGACAATTTTAATTTTTCAAGGTTTGCTGCTGATTTAGTAGGCCTTGTCAGTTCCACAAGACTGTGACTCTTGCATTGGTCTCATATTTGTATTAACTGTTGGGTATTCTTATGCAGTAAGTTTATCAACTACAAAGCAGTTATTATTGCTTGCCCCTGAATTTCCTCTCTGGTATTTTTCATTGTTTCTCTTCCATCCACATAGCTTTGCCTCAGTTCAGCTCCTATTCCACATCCAATAATGTTCTGACTGGAAGAGTTCTAATCTTTCTTTGTTTTTCTTTCTCAAAAGTAGGTTCTACCATGCCTTAGACTGTTCCACTGTTTATTCTTTCCATTCACAAAACATTTGACAGTATACAACATATAAAGAAAGGAGGCTTATCTACCTCCTGCTTCATGGAAATGTCTGCTGGATACTATGGGCCTGTAGGCTGAAGATGGATGCCCCAACAGTACAGAGGAACTTTGGTTGACTGTACAGGCTGCGAGATATCTCTGTGATTTCTAGAGTTGTGTAAGTTGCTTACTTCTCATTTACTTACTCAAAAGTGAATTATATGAAAATAATAGAAGACCTTAAGCAGGAGGTGAAAAACTGCCATAAACAATTAGAGATTACAAACAAAAAGGTAGAGGAAATGAATAAATCGCTCAAAGATACCAAAGAAAACCAAGAGAAACAAGAAAAAGCAATCAAGCAGGTAAGGGAAGCGGTTCAAGACTTGAAGAATGAAATGGAAATAATGAAGAAAACACAAAGCGAGGGATGGAAAATCTGGGTAAACAAACAGGAACTACAGAGACAAGTACTACCAACAGAATATAAGAGATAGAAGAAAGAATATCAGACACTGAAGATACCATAGAGAAAATAAACACACTGATCAAAGAAAACAGCAAAACCAACAAATTCTCATCACAAAACATTCAGGAAATATGGGACACAATAAAAAGACCAAACCTAAGAATAATTGGAGTAGAAGAAGGAGAAGAGGTGCAACTCAACGGCCCAGAAAATATATTTAATAAAATTATAGAAGAAAACTTTCCCAACCTAAAGAAAGATGTACCTATGAAGGTTCAAGAAGCATACAGAACACCGAATAGGCTGGAAAAAAAAAAAAAAAAAAAACATCCCCTCGCCATATAATAATCAAAACACAAAACATACAGAATAAAGAAAGAATATTAAGAGCCGCAAAGGAAAAAGGCCAAGTTACTTACAAAGGTAAACCTATCAGACTTACACCTGACTTCTCTATGGAAACCATGAAAGCCAGAAGGTCCTGGATAGATGTACTGCAAAAACTAAGAGACCATGGATGCAAGCCCAGACTACTATACCCAGCCAAGCTTTCATTCACCATAAATGGAGAAAACAAAATTTTCCAGGATAAAAACAAATTTAAACAATACGTAGCCACAAACCCAGCCTTACAGAAAGTAATAGAAGGAAAATCTCTAACCAAGGAGTCCAACAATGACCACAATAACTCAGACATCTAGAGACCCGTCACCAGCGCAACTCAAAGAAGGGACGCACACGAACTCTACTACTAAAGAAGTGACCGGAGTTAACATCCCCTGGTCATTAATATCACTTAATGTCAATGGGCTCAACTCACCTATAAAAAGGCACAGGCTAAGAGATTGGATACGAAATCAGGATCCAACATTCTGCTGTTTACAAGAAACACACCTCAAACACAGAGACAGGCACCTACTCAGAGTAAAGGGCTGGGAAAAGGCTTATCAAGCAAATGGACCTAAGAAACAAGCAGGTGTGGCCATACTAATTTCTAACAAACTTGACTTCAAACTTAAATCAATCAGAAGAGATGGAGAGGGACATTTTATACTCATAACAGGATCAATTCATCAAGAGGAAGTCTCAATCCTGAATATCTACGCCCCTAATATAAAAGCACCCACATACGTAAAAGAAACATTACTAAAACTCAAGGCAGCCATCAAACCGCACACACTAATAGTGGGAGACTTCAACACTCCTCTCTCACCAATGGACAGGTCAATCAGACAGAAACCTAACAGAGAACTAAGAGAATTAATGGAGGTAATGAATCAATTGGACTTGACAGACATCTATAGAATATTCCACCCAAATCGGAAAGAATATACCTTCTTCTCTGCAGCTCATGGAACCTTCTCGAAAATTGACCACATACTCGGTAACAAAGCAAACTTCCACAGGTACAAAAACATATTAGTAACCACCTGTATCTTATCAGATCACCATGGATTAAAGTTAGAATTCAACAACAACCCTACCCCCAGAAAGCCTACAAACTCATGGAAACTGAACAGTCAACTACTGAACCACACCTGGATCAAGGAAGAAATAAAGAAAGAAATTAAAGTCTTCCTTGAATTCAATGAAAATAAAGAAACAACCTACTCAAACTTATGGGACACTATGAAAGCAGTCCTGAGAGGAAAGTTCATAGCACTAAGTGCCCACTTAAAGAAAACAGAGAAGGCACACATTGGAGACTTAACAGCCCACCTGAAAGCTCTAGAAAAAAAAGAAGCAGACTCACCTAGGAGGAGTAGAAGACTGGAAATAATCAAACTGAGGGCTGAAATCAACAAAATAGAAACACAGAAAACAATCCAAAGAATCAATGAAACAAAAAGCTGGTTCCTGGAGAAAATCAACAAGATTGATAAACCTCTATCCAAACTAATAAAACGCCAGAGAGTGAATATGCAAATTAATAAGATCAGAAATGAAAAGGGGGACATAACCACAGACACAGAGGAAATTCAAAGAATCATTAGATCTTACTACAAAGGCCTGTATGGCACAAAACTGGAAAATGTAAAAGAAATGGACACGTTTTTAGATAAATACCATATACCAAAGTTAAACCAGGACCAGGTGAACAACCTAAATAGACCTGTTAGTCACGAAGAACTAGAAGCTGTTATCAAAAACCTCCCTACCAAAAAAAGCCCAGGACCTGATGGTTTCAATGCGAAATTCTACCAGAACTTCCAAGAAGACCTAATACCTATACTCCTTAATGTATTTCACAATATAGAAGCAGAAGAGTCATTGCCAAATTCCTTTTATGAAGCTACAGTCACTCTGATACCAAAACCACACAAAGACTCAACCAAGAAAGAGAATTACAGGCCAATCTCACTCATGAACATCGACGCAAAAATCCTCAACAAAATACTGGCAAACCGAATCCAAGAACACATTAGAAAAATTATCCATTATGATCAAGTAGGCTTCATCCCAGAGATGCAGGGCTGGTTCAACATACGAAAATCTATCAATGTAATCCATCATATAAATAAGCTGAAAGAAAAAAACCATATGATCATTTCATTAGATGCTGAAAAAGTATTTGACAAAATTCAACATCCCTTTATGATAAAAGTCTTGGAGAGACTAGGGATACAAGGGTCATACCTAAATATAATAAAAGCTATATACAGCAAGCCGACAGCTAACATCAAATTAAACGGAGAGAAACTCAAAGCCATCCCACTAAACTCAGGAACACTAAACTCAGAAACCCACTCTCGCCATACCTCTTCAACATAGTGCTTGAAGTTCTAGCAATAGCAATAAGACAACATAAGGGGATCAAGGGGATTTGACTTGGAAAGGAAGAAGTTAAACTTTCGTTATTTGCAGATGATATGATAGTGTACATAAGTGACCCTCAAAACTCCACCAAGAAACTTTTACAGCTGATAAATACCTTTAGTAATGTGGCAGGATACAAGATCAACTCCAAAAAATCAGTCGCCCTCTTATACACAAAGGATATGGAAGCAGAGAGGGAAATCAGAGAAGCTTCACCTTTCACAATAGCCACAAACAGCATAAAATATCTCG
Organism: Alexandromys fortis; assembly: GCF_014885135.2. Lineage (NCBI taxonomy): Eukaryota > Metazoa > Chordata > Mammalia > Rodentia > Cricetidae > Alexandromys > Alexandromys fortis. Next base: position 5,282,174 of record NW_026068001.1, read on the forward strand.
GGGTAACTCTAACCAAGGAAGTAAAAGATCTATTTGACAAGAACTTTAAAGCATTGAAGAAAGAAATTGATGAGGATATCAGAAAATGGAAGGACCTCCCTTGCTCTTGGATTGGGAGGATCAACATAGTAAAAATGGCAATTCTACCAAAGGCAATTTATAGATTCAATGCAATTCCTATCAAGGTCCCATCAAAATTCTTCACGGATCTTGAGAGGACAATAATCAATTTTATATGGAAAAATAAAAAACCCAGGATAGCCAAAACAATCCTATACAATAAAGGATCTTCTGGAGGCATTACCATCCCTGACTTCAAACTCTATCACAGAGCTACAGTAATGAAAACAGTGTGGTATTGGCATAAAAACAGAGAAGTCGACCAATGGAATCGCATAGAAGACCCGGAATTTAATCCCCAAACCTATGAACACCTCATTTTCGACAAAGGAGCTAAAAGTATACAATGGAAGAAAGAAAGCATCTTCAACAAATGGTGCTGGCACAACTGGATGTCAACCTGTAGAAGATTGAAATTAGACCCATATCTATCACCTTGCACAAAACTCAAGTCCAAATGGATCAAAGACCTCAATATCAGTCCGAACACACTGAACCTGATAGAAGAGAAAGTGGGAAGTACCCTACAACAGATGGGCACAGGAGATCGCTTCTTAAGTATAACCCCAGCAGCACAGACACTAAGGACAACATTGAATAAATGGGACCTACTAAAGCTGAGAAGCTTCTGTAAAGCAAAGGACACTGTCACTAAGACAAAAAGGCAACCTACTGACTGGGAGAAGATCTTCACCAACCCCGCAACAGACAAAGGTCTGATCTCCAAAATATATAGAGAACTCAAGAAACTAGACTCTAAAATGCTAATTAACCCAATTAAAAAATGGGGCACTGAACTGAACAGAGAATTCTCAAAAGAAGAAGTTCAAATGGCCAAAAGACACCTAAGGTCATGCTCAACCTCATTAGCAATCAGGGAAATGCAAATCAAAACAACTTTGAGATATCATCTCACACCTGTCAGAATGGCTAAAATCAAAAGCACCGATGATAGCCTTTGCTGGAGAGGCTGTGGAGGAAGGGGTACCCTCATCCATTGCTGGTGGGAATGCAATCTTGTGCAACCACTTTGGAAATCAGTGTTTCGGTTTCTCAGGAAATTCGGGATCAACCTACCCCTGGACCCAGCAATACCACTCTTGGGAATATACCCAAGAGATGCCCTATCATATGACAAAAGCATTTGTTCAACTATGTTCATAGCAGCATTATTTGTAATAGCCAGAACCTGGAAACAACCTAGATGCCCTTCAATGGAAGAATGGATGAAGAAAGTGTGGAATATATACACATTAGAGTACTATGCTGCGGTAAAAAACAATGACTTCTCGAATTTTGCATGCAAATGGATGGAAATAGAAAACACTATCCTGAGCGAGGTAACCCAGACCCAAAAAGATGAACATGGGATGTACTCACTCATAATTGGTTTCTAGCCATAAATAAAGGTCACGGAGTGTATACCTGGTGAACCTAAAGAAGCTAAATAAGAAGGTGAACCCAAGGAAAATCATATAGTTTTCCTCTTGGCTATGGGAAGTAGACAAAATTGCCGGGGAGAAAATTGGGATCTTGGGGATGGGGTGGGTTGGGGATAAGGGGGGACGGGGAGAGAAAAGTGAGAAGGGGAGGATTGGGGGAACTTGGGGAAACAGGATGATTGGGACAAAGGAAGGTTGGATAGGGGAGCAGGGAATCACATATCTTAGTTAAGGGAGCCACCTTAGGGTTGGCAAGAGACTTGAACCTAGAGTGGCTCCCAGGAGCCCAAGGCAATGTCCCCAGTTAGTCCCTTGGGAAGCTGAGGATAGGGAACCTGAAATGACCCTATCCTATAGCAATACTGACGAATATCTTACATATCACCGTAGAACCTTCATCTGGTGATGGATGGAGATAGAGACAGAGACCCACACTGGAGCACTGGACTGAGCTCCCAAGGTCCCAATGAGGAGCAGATGGAGGGAGAACACGAGCAAAGATGTCAGAACCACGAGGGGTGCATCCACCCACTGAGACAGTGGGGCTGATCTATTGGAAGCTCACCAAGGCCAGCTGGACTGTGACTGAAAAAGCATGGGATAAAACCGGACTCTCTGATCATGACGAACAATGAGGGTTGATGAGAAGCCAAGGACAATGGCAAGGGGTTTTGACCCTACTTCATGTTCTGGCTTGGTGGGAGCCTAGCCAGTTTGGATGTTCACCTTCCTAGACATGGACGGAGGGGGGAGGACCTTGGACTTTCCACAGGGCAGGGAACCCTGACTGCTCTTTGGACTGGAGAGGGAGGGGGAGAAGGCTGGGAGGAAGGTGAGGGAAATGGGAGGCTGGGAGGAGGCGGAAACTTTTTTTTCCTTTTCTCAATAAAAAAAATAAAATAAGAAAAAAAGGAATGTTTAGTTTAGTTGGGTCTGTTGGCACATGCCTATAATCCCATACTGGAGAGACTGAGGCTGGAGTATCATGAGTTCAAGACACATCTGAGCTACATGAGACCCTGTCTAAACACTGAGAATGGAGAAATAAACTAAACTGGGCAAATCCACACCCTTATTCTTCTTTTCCAAATGGAAACGGAGTTGTCTTTTCCTAGTATTTTATTTGTTCAATGAATGTTTTCAATTACTCACTAGAAATGTTCTGCGAAATTTCTCTTAGAAAATTTGATTCAATTCCACATTTAGAGTCTGCTATGAGGGCTTGACATAACTACTAAGAACAAAGGTTTTTCTATCGCAAGCATTGAGAAATTGCTTTTGCTGAAAAGTACTGACTCCTCACTTAGACTTGCAAGAGCAGGATGAAAGCTTGGTGTCTCTGCTTTCATTTTCTGTCTCTCTCCTTTAGGCATCTTACTTTCAGCTTTTAACTTAGTCCTGTTTCAGACTCCTAAAAAGGTACCTGAAGTCTCTGTCACTTTCTATGTATGAAGTCACCTCAGATACAGTGGAGCTTCACAGGCAGATCACCCATAATACTATCACCCCGAAGCAGGAGCAATCATGTCCCAGGAGCCACCTTGCAGAACTGGAACTGAGATAATGATCAAGCAGACCACGCTGACCAGTACTCCTAGATTATGCATATCTACCACCCTTTGTCCCAATTCTTCCTTTGTTCAAGATTAACTCAGCACCCTAAAAGTGGACTTGGGATCACTGGACCCCTTTATCTGTTCTTCTATTCAGCATGCCACACTGAGTAAGTCTCTTTTTCCTGCTTTTCACTATTCGTCTCTTGAACATACTTGGGTTGAACAGTTGACCCTAGTCCATTGGGCCTTCCAGAGACCCAACTAACAATTCTGACTGGAATGAAAATTAGCTTGGCCTTTTGCAGTGGTCATGATGGTATAGAATTCAGATGTTTCTACTGGGGTAGAGCTTGCCAACAGTTTTCAGCTCCCGAAACTTCTGATCCACTGAGTCATTCATACCAAAGCTGGGCTTAAGTCAGATTAGTCGCTAAGCATGACTAGGCCACGCCTGCCTGGCAGGAAACCCCTCCAGCATCTTTATCAGAGCTATATTGCTGGCTGGGGTTCTCCCACCTAACCATCTTTCTTAGGCTTTTCCTTTCCATATGGATCAGACCTACAAACTTGCTGAAACACTCCCCTTTCCATGTCTAACCCTATACTTCTTACCCATGAGAGAAACAGCTCCTTGAAATTGTCATTTCCTCTATGTTTATCTTCTCCCCCAATAGTTGCCAAAGACTCCTATAGCATAATAACTACTTTTGCAAAGCATCAGGCATGGACTAGGCCAAAGATCTTCTACCAGACACCATAAAATTTCCTAGAGGAATAAGACAGTAAAACAGTCAGGACAACTTCTTTGAGCTAGCTCTCATTCTCTCATCAATTTTCATGTGCTGGACACAGCGCTCGATTCTTTCTCTAAGTAATTTCAGTTAAGCCTTACAGCAACCATATAAAATAAGTGACATTATTCCAATTTTATGATGTGCCCAAGGACATGGTGCGACTTGTACTTTAAAAAATTCAGATTTAAGGAGAATACTAGAGAATCTCAAAACACATGCTCTTCTATGCCTTATACCACCTTCCGGCACTAGCAATAATCATAGCTTTTTGAAGTTAACTAGTGTCATGTACCAAGCAGGAAGTCAGACCTTCTTATATGTGCTACCTCCTGCAATTCTCAGAACAACGTCACAAAGGAAATATTACTATTTTCATTTCAGAGACCCACAAACCAAAAAGAAAGTCACTTATCATAGAGAATTGTTTCCTAGGAACAATTAAGGGCATGCCCCACAGCAGCAAATGACATGCTAAATGTGGGCGGACAGGAGTTTGCTGAACCATATTATATGGTTAGTGACCTTAGTCACATAGATGTCTCCCCCAACACACCTCTCTACACCCACCCTATCGCATATTATGGCCTTATGGTTTATATTCTAAGCATTATAAGACTTTCCCTTAATTCTCTTGGCCCTTCCATGGTGAGCCCTTCATTTTCCAAGTCAAGAGAATCTCTGACTCATTTCACCAATATGACATTGTAGGTTAATTCTGAAAAAAGAATGGTCTGCTAGCAAATAAATGTGTGTGTTTTTTTTTTCTAGAGAACACATGTCATAATTTGTGACCAAAGAGTATGGTCAGTAGTACTCAGAGCTGATTTTGTTTTCAGCATGTTCTGGAAACTCTTTTCTAGTTCTCTTTTCTGAGTTGCATATTATATATAAATAATGTACAATATGTAAAACCACTTAATAGTTACTATATTTTTTGCCTCAGAAATACTTTGAATTTGTTTTTTTTTGCTCTAATGGGAGTGCCACCCACATCCACCCAACAGTCAGATTAAATACTATTTAACAAGAAAATAGTAAAAGCTAAATAGTGCCCCCAACACCAAAGTTTACCGCAGAAGCAAAAGGGAAAAAATTCTCTGAGCTTTCATGATCAGATTTTAAAACCTAGAAGCAGGTCTTACCTTGTTTATCCATGGGTTTTCTGGAAGTTGCCCATAAACTCAATGTCATGGCCAAGTGGTCGTGGGTAGGTAAGTATGGAAATAATAGGAGGAGGAAATAGAAGTCTGTTTCAAGACAAGGTAGAAGTAAGGATCTAGACCAGGTATTATGTCTCCTCTCATAAGCTCTCATGTTCCCTGTAGTCCAGGGCGAGCCATGCACTGCAGTGTGATGTATCTCCCAACTGTTGGTTAGCTACCTGTCACCATGACAAAACACCCGAATAAAGAAAGCTTCAGAGGAGAAAAGACTGATTTTGCCTTGTGACTTCAGGAAACGTCCTGGTTGAAAGGCATGGCTGGAGAAAGCTGATCATGGTCAGGAAACAAAATGCAGGGGAGGAGATGTGGATCCCAATACTACCTTTGGAGTAGTGCCTCCCCACAGTGATCTAGTTCCTAGAAACACACTCCCTTCTAATGAAATTTTCCACTACCTCGGAATGGTGCCTCCAGCTGGGAGTTAAGCCTCTATTATGTACCTTTCAGAGTCATTTAAAAACCAAACCATAACAAAATCATCTGCAGCAAAGTCTCGGGTTTGAATTTCAAAGGCACCATAGGATCCAGTCCACCCACAGAATTGGCTGCTAAAGTACATAATACTTTATTTGATGCTGGAGATAGTTGTTATTCAGAAATAAGAAACTGCCAAGAAGATGAGGTGACAGGAGGCAGAGCTGCTAGTCCACCTATGGTGAAGTTGAAAAACATGAAAAATATGTATGTAATGAGATTTCTGAGAAAAATTTCTCCAGCCCACCAACTTCTATGGGTTTGTTTGTTTGACCAATTATATGACATGGCTCCAAACTAATTAAGATAGGGTATTCATTCTATCATACGGTTCAAGGAAATTATATCATTCTAGGGAAAGCTTGTTTGGGATTCATAATAATGCAACTTGGTTATATTGTAGCTATACTGATCAATTTTGGAGTTTAGAATAGTGTGAAACTGATAGGTAGTCAGTAGAAACCATATAACATTGAACGTGCCTGGGAATGAAAGCCAGTGGTAGAAGGCTTACCTAGCGTGTGTGAAACCCTGAGTTTAAACCATAGCCCTCCCTCCCCCCTAAAAAAAACCTAAATTTAAGTCTTCTCCTGGGCTAATGCTATGTGTTCTGACCTTCTCTGGAGACACTCTGCAGCTCCTATTTAGCCATGTGTTCAGTATAAGAAGCCATTGATATGCATGTTTGCTATATATGCACACGTAGTGCATATTTTTACTTAGAACATTTTCAAGTTATGGTGTATTAGCATTTAACCACATTATAAATCAAGGGGCTTGCGTATATCATTTTAATTTTGAAATAAATTGAATAAATACTGTATTAACAGTTTCTAGTAAACATGGAGAACAGATAACTAACCACCTAGGAATACAATAAAGACAATATACAATTCCTTAAAGAGAGTGCATGTGGTTTTCCCCCACACTCAAACATCAGCACTTTCATTAGCAATCCCAAATTCATCACACTGCAGTTTGAGTTAGTCTCCTCTTATGCTGTCCTCACTGGAAATCAAGAAGCTTTAGTCTCCTTTAGAATGTCTTAAATGATATTTTTAAATTTCCTGCTGATCTTTCCCTTGATTGACCAAAAAGCTCTGATTCTCCAGCATGTTATAAAGTTTTGTGGCTCTTGGGGAACTTTCTCAAAGTTCTTGCCTCTTTTTATGATGGCCTAGAGCTACCTAAAAAATAAGTAACCTTAAAACAGCAAATCAAGAATTAACATTATTCCTCATAGTTTGGGGAGGGTGTGACCCAGCTTTGCTAGCTTGTTTTATATGGGAAGGAGGCTTACAGTAAGATGCTGCAGAACTTTGAGTCATGTTGTCCTTGTTCATATGGATGATGGCTAATGACATTTGTAAGCTAAGAGTTCAGCTGGAGTTGCCACTAGAAAGCCTACAAGTGGCCTGTCTCTTCAGTCTGCCTTTGTGTATTAGTTCATTTTCTGTTGCTGTAGCAAAATTCCCAGGTTTGGGTTTAGTTACTTAGAAAACCATTCTGGCCAGCCTATGTTCAAGAAGTGGGGAGTTGTACCTCACCATTCGATGGAAAGAGTGACTTTAAAAGAAGAGCCAAGCAGATGTTCAAATCACCAAAGCAGTTCTCCTTGTTGAGGACTCTCTTGTCCTTTCTGGGTGAAGAAAACAAGTAGAGCTCCACTTACAGAGCTTGAATCCCAAACCAGGGCATCTGTGAGAGATCTCAGGGTTACTTGTGGCAAAGAGCAGAGAAAGAAAAGATGAAGGGTTTCATAAATATCAGGGACACAATCGCAGGCAGGAATGTTCAGTACTTGTTACTGAAGTGAAAAAGTGACACGAAAGAGGTCTGAGGTCTTCAGAAAGAGGCTCTTGATGCAAGGGTGAAGAAGCTCAAGAGAGCAGCCGTCTAATCAGAGAGCACTCAGGGCAGTGCTCCTCATGAGCAGACCAAAGAGCTATGATCCGGTGTGCAACTGTAGGCTTCTCCACAGTCTGCCTCAGAGCACACACAGGAACCTTCTGGTCCCACTAAGCACTACCAAAACTCCAGTAAACTGCACTCCCAAGAGAAAGTGGAAGACTACCCAGAAATGAAAAGACAGATCTTAAATAGCTGTGTTTCTGAGAAATTGCCAAAGTCCGGAGAGGGTATGATTGGTTTGTGCTCTTCTCAAATTACACACTGCAGTTTTATTGAGAGCCTTTTATTTCTTCAGGTAAAGAAAGATGAGGAAAGAGGTGGAGGCGGTGGCTTTTATAATTACTGAGATACAGGAAGACTTGCTTGGCTGACTGGATGCTCACATTTGAGGACATAAACATACAGGGAAACGTCCATTAGCACAAAGCCTGGTACACAGTATGTGCTTGTAGAACCAGAGATCTGAGAGAGCTGGCTGGCCTCAATCTAGGCTTGCTGTGCCTTCTGTTGGGTACAGGGACAAGAAGAAGACAAGGTAGGAAGATTTAAAACACAAAGACCATCATGTAACTCTGAATTTCATACTGACCCTAACAATAAAAATGGTATTTTATTGTGCATTCAGATTTAGATTGTATCATGTCAAAATCGAGAGAGAGAGAGAGAGAGAGAGAGAGAGAGAGAGAGAGAGAGAGAGAGAGAGAGACTTTCTTCAATAGTGGTTCCCTCAGTGAAGTACATGTAGGCGCCTTTAAGAACCAAGAACCGGTACCATGGTTACCTCCATGTGTGAATGAGTTGTCACACTGATTGAATATGGTCACTTTACTCCCTTATTGTTCAGACAGTGGTTATGAGCTTTCGTCCAAGCAGGACATTAGGTATTGGTAAATTGGCAAAGATTCATAAGATAGAATCTGTCCCCCAGTAGTGACATTGAGCCATAGGACTTGAAAAATAATTTACAGCATAATCTACCAGTGTAGATAAAATTTAGTTTCTTTGATTGTGCCTATAATTAATCCGACACCCACCTGTGAGTTAGCAGGAAGTCAATCAGTTGCTTCAGCACGGCTTAATGGAAGGCATCACAGCTCTTCATACCACTTTCCTCCACGTCTTGTAGTAGTCTGGGATCCAAAGACAGCTTCTGAGGCAGGATCTGTGCAGACTACACTGACTGAAGCAGACCAGGGCTGCCCACAACAAACGCAAACAGACTGTCATCATACGGAGCAGAGAAACAAACCACTCTCAAAAAGGTGTGTTCAAATAAGAGTCTGTTTTGCCATGGTGTAAATCCGCTTCACAAAGCAAAGTGGAGCTAAGAAGGCAGCAGAAATTTCCAACAGCTGGGGAGTTATGCTACCCAGAAGCCTGAAAGAGTAAAGAGGAGGATGGATTCCAAAGGCCGGTGATACCTCTACCACTGGGAGAGGGTGGCACTGGAAAGAATATCTAATTCTAGTCCAGAAGTGGAGAGAGAGAATAATATGTTCTTCCAACAGGAATATAGGCTGGAGGTCCTGGTGCACAGGGCCTTCTGCCTGTACAGCAGTTAAAGGGGTACAACTTTTCCCCTTTTGCATGTGCCTGACTCGGTTTCAATCACAGTGGTGTCTTAATTCCATTTTAGCCTGTGTGGATTACTGAGCCTTCTACTGACAGGTGCTCTTGACGTCCTATCTGCTGTACCAGAAACCTCAGGTAAAAGATTTATTATCCTGTCACAAATAATCCCTAGGAAAAGTCCATGGATGCAGAACTTCTGTCGGCAATGAGCGGTGTTTAAATCCTAGGACCACCAGAATGTTAAGGCCAGAATTTTCTCTCCCTAGCCACACTGTGTCTCATTCACTCTCGGTGTTTGCCTAATATCTCTAAAACCCCTCCTTTCCGCTGAACCCTAGGGGGAGAAAGGGATATCCGGGATTCACAATGGTATGGCTTGTAATCCTTTTAGTTTCTCTATTTTCCTTCCTGTTTTGTCTTGAGAAGAAAGGGAGCTCAGCCATCCCTTACATTTCTCTCTGTCATGGTCTTTTTGTTTCTGACTACTGCAAGAAAAAAAACCAAGGCTTAGTAACTTACAAAGAAAGGAAAAGAAACTTAGCTGGTATTCTGGGCAGCTGAAAGTTCATATTCAAGTGGCCCTGTATGTGCAGCTTCTGGTTAAGAGCACACCTCTTCCTCTGGCTCTATCACAATATGGAAGAGAAAGAGAAAGGGAAGCAGGTATCCACAGAAAGATCCAAGTGCAATGGATGGCCACACACTACACTAATGTAACCTTGAGACAACTAACTCAGTCTGAGAGTCCAGGATTAACCCCTTCTGAGGACAGCATAGCGCCTCTCTCATCTAATCAGTAGTCACTAGTCCCCACAGCAGAGACAAGGCCCCCAGCGCATAAAGCTTTGAAACACATTGCAATAAAATGTGATCCTGAGCAGTTAGATTCTAGAACAGAACGAAAAGCTCACGAGTTTGCTGTGTGAGTTTGCTGGGTTTTAGTTCTAGCCTAATCCTTGAGGATAGATATGCTAAGCTAAAACTGTGAACACGCTTCAAAACTACCATGAAAGCTATGTCACTCTAGACCTGGCTTGCAATGGCGTTGTCTTTGAGAACCATCATATTCTTTGAGCATGATCGCATATCCCTTCCCATTTCTTATGTGTTTGCAAGTGTGCACACACACAGAACCTCAACAAATTTCCAGGCATTTGTGTATTGTGCGCAAAATAGGGTAAGATCCCATGCTCAGCATGGCAGTACAGGAAACTGCATTGATATATGTAAACTATTAATCCCCTCCAAAGTGTAACTTTCTATTCCCAGCTATATTGTGGGAATCTGAGCTCTAAATTATGGAGGGTGACCCCTGGGCTGGGGCAGCTGTGTGCAAACTACTAGAAAAGGTGGAAAGGAAATGGGTAACCATGGAGGAATTGTAGGGCCAATGCTGTGTTTAGGAGTGTGTATATGTTAAAATCCCATAAATAAGAGAAAAGGGTGTGATAGTCAAAGTTCTTCCTATTCACATTGTATGCTCGACATTTTCACAATTAAAATAAAATCTTCTGGGTATGGTGGGCTCCTGTAGCAGCACACAAAGGATTTAATTCTAGGCTATGCTCAACTATTCAGTAAGAGGGTGATAATAGTAGTAACCAGTGCCCTTGGTAACCATGATTGTAATAACAGCTAACATACAGAAACTTCTATGCTGCAGGAATTGTTCTAAGTACTTATACATATTAACTCATTTTACTTAAAACAAAATCTACAGAATGTCACTAACATGCTCATCAGAGTGAGGAAACCAAGACAAATAAAATCTTAGTGACTTGATCAAACAACTAATTAACTTGGTTTTCATGCCAATTCTTGGCTCCATGGGAGTTGTTTATAGGTCTGACCCAAGCAGGAAAAGGCATTGCACTATCATAGAAATGCTATGCCAGAAATTTAGTCATAGGCTCTAAGTAGCCACTAGTTCCCCCAAAGTCATAGTGATAGTGAAAGACACCCAGAGTGGGGAGACTCTCACTCAAGTCTCGGGATAACATGACCCTCCCCGGGAACTCACAAGAGACAGTCCTTGCTGCAATCACACAAGATTTATTGACAGGACAGGAACCAGTGCACTGGGGCCAAAACTCATTTCCCATGCAGGGGTAGAGAGTTCTGAGTAGCTGGGAGAAGGGGTATTGAAGGGAAGAAACCATAACCCAATAACCCAAAGAGGGTAGGGAGGGCATCATTGGAAAATTCTGAAAATACCAGTGATAATCACAAGGGGGTAACTCTCTGTTTCTTAAGATTATTCTCAAGATTATAATCTAACGTTGTGGTCAGCTAGTTCCTGGAACAGAGTCACTGAACTGGCTATCCTAGAGTTTTGGTTCTTCTTTCCCTGCTAGATTTTTTTGGCTCTACTCTTTCTGTTAGAGGGGTCTGAATTTATCCAGGTCTTTCATCTCCCTACTCTGGGAGTCTTTCAATAGCACAAAGATATCAGCATCAGTCCTCATACCCCAAGTTCACAAAAAGGTTGATTGCTTAGCAATCAATAAAAAGCTTTTATTCAATATAAACCCTGGACTGTTTGGGTACAGTTTGATGTGGGAATGATTTCTTATTAATAAAGAAACTGCCTAGGCCCATTTGCATTTGATAGGCCAACCCTTAGGTGGGTGGAGAAAACAGAACAGAATTGTGGGAAAAAGAAGCTGAGAGAGAGTCGCCATGATTCTCCCACTCCAGACAGACGCAGGTTAAGATCCTCCCTGGTCTGAACATAGCGGACAAGGAGGACTACTGAGACCTCAAGAACAATGGCAACGGGTTTTTGATTCTACTGGACCTATTGGTTTCATGGGAGCCTAGGCAGTTTCGTGGATGCTCACCTTACTAGACCTGGATGGAGGTGGGTGGTTCTTGGACTTCCCACAGGGCAGAGAACCCTGATTGCTTTTTGGGCTGACGAGGGAGGGGGATTTGATTGGGGGAGGGGGAGGGAAAGGGGAGGGGGTGG
>NW_026068001.1:5294288-5320156 GCF_014885135.2 Alexandromys fortis
TAAAAAAGATCCTCCCTGGTAAGCCAGCTCGTGGGCTACACAGAATATTAAAAATGGGTTAGAACAATATGTAAGAGCTAGTCAATAAGAAGCTGGAACTAGCCGGGCCAGGCAGTGTTTGAAAGAATACAGTTTCCGTGTAATTATTTCTGGGCATAAGCTAGCCATGCGGGCGGCCGGGTGCCGGGGACGCAGCCCCGCCGCTCCTATTTCAACAACAGTTTATTAATCTGGATGTAAATGCATTGTTTTATAATATAGTACAATGTCATTTCACAGAAATCCTCTGAATTTCAAACTTCAGGCCACTGACAAAGACCATGGTGAATGTACACCTTAGTATCCCACGCTGGAAAGATCACTCTGCACAAAATAACTGAACAGAAAGCCTTTTCTGTGGTTTGGGGACCCACTCAAAATTGATGACAATCTCCATAAAGTCCTTCACAGAATCAGTGACATTCAAAGAACTTCCATTCCAGTGGGGAGTGGTTGGCTCAGTGGCACCTAAGTCAGTTACTTTAACCAGAGCTCTCTCCATTAACCTCTGCAGAAAGATATAAAAAACATACCACTCACCTACCATTTGATGGCTTAATGGTATACTTTCTTTACTGTCATTGTTCCTGCTATCCATTTAGGTTACTCATTGATTTGTAAGAAATCTGGAGCTAATTTTACACATACCACAATATCAGAATAGAAGAAAGGTCAGAGGCACTGTAATATAATAAAGGGTATATATCAATTATCTATTGCTGTGAAAAAACCTAGTGATTTAAAAATAATAATTGTTTACTTATTTTGTTCTTGACTCTTTAGTTTAAGAAGGGCTAGGCAGTACCAACTCCTTTGTATTTTAGGCACCATCCAATAGGATAAGCTTACTTGGAGCCTGAAGAAATCCTTTCAAACTGGCTTCCTAGCTTGGCTGCTCAGTTGCTGTTGAATATTAGCGGAGAGCTCAGGTTTAGTTAGGGACAAGGAATGCAGTTCCTTTCCACAGCAGCCTCTCCACAGGGTGCCTGGCCTTCCTGTAGCATGACTGCTTGCTTCAAATATGAGAAGTCCAAGAAACAGGAAGTTGAAGTTGTCAGTTTCTCAGTCTGTGCCTGAGACTGGCCCAGCAGCGCTTCCACTGTGCTTCCTCTGTCCTGCAACCCCAAAGCCCACTTTCCTTGTGGAACAAGGGCTCCAGCTTCAATTCGGCAGACAGGCTCCATCAATGGAATGCACAGAAGTCAGAGATTATTCAGGGTCAGTTTTAAAACTGCCACATAGTTGTAATAAAAGAGTGTTAAAGTTGTCATACTTTTTATTTCATATTTGCTATTTTGTTTTACATAAAGAAAACAGTTTAGGAAGGTGAAAAAAATCCCCCAAGAACACAAAGCCAGATAATCACAGAGCCAAGTCAAAACATGGATCTTAATTTCTGCTTTTGTTAATTTGATTGAAAAAAAATACGGTGCTCAGATTCCTCTGGCAAAGCCATCCACCAACATTCTGAAGACAGCTCTTCAACATTTGTAACTGTTAGTAATGTGCAGATAAATCCCTTAAATGTATAAGTCACTTAGCATTATCCTAGGCCCCTGACATCACAGCTGATGTTGGACCAATATGACCATAGAATAGCTATAAAAAGATAATGATGAATTGATTAACTTTCATCAGGCATCACAGTGTGCAGAGAATACAGAAATGGACAAGAAATAGGTCTTGCCTTCCCAGAGTGGATAGATTCATGGAAGCTACCGTCAATTAAGACAGAGAGTACAATATACTTGCAATAGAAGGGATGTTTCTATTGTTGTGAAAGCACGTAGAAAGGAAAGTAAATCTTTGCTTGGAGACCTATGAATGCTTCCCAAATAATATGATGTGTAAACTGAAATCAGAGGTTATGGAAGATAAAAAGATCAGAATATTTCAGAAAAGGGGAAATCATTTATAAAGATATATTGAAAGGGGGATGAAAATTGTTTCAATGACTGAGTAGATTTTAATGATCACAGTGTCTGGTGCATAGCAGATTCTTAATAGCCCAGAATTAAATTTAAATTATACAAATGATTCCATGGTATCACTCGTCACTTGGAACGCATCTTCTTCCCTTAGTTCTTCCACAGATGTGACTTAGTACTAGATTTTTGGATAAAAACATACATGGAGACATGATTAACCCACGTGATAAGCATACAATGCCACATGTTTAGTATTGTGGATTGGGGATAGCTTCAAATAACCTGCTTTCCTGCTGCTTCTACTAATGTTAAGGTTATTTCTTTTTCTGTTTATAAGGGCTTAATGTATCCTGGAAAGGGTGTGAGCAAACACTCTCGTGCAATTCTGCAATCTCTATCATCAGAATAGAAAAAAATGTTTCCTGAAGTAATTACTAATTATAAATCCACTTAGATAGCTCTCTGGTGGCTTTCATTTTCTCTAGCAGCTTCTGCCACTCCTGAACCATTCAAGAGTGCTTCTCTGGAGTCTCAACTGATATTCCAATCTCCCCAGGCAGTGTTCCATGATTACTACAGAGGATCTCCAAAAGAAACATATTTGACTTCAAGAGGAGAAATTTCTCCACTACCCCCATCAACCTGATATGCACTTCCCAACACTCATCTCCATTTTACTTCTATAAATATTTGAATTAATTATGTAGAAGACACTGAACTATATAAGGGTTGTAACAATGAACAAGGTACCATAGCTTCAAGTTAAGTTCATAAAAACAACTTTAATTTTTAACAGATTTTCATCACACTTATTATTTATTTATTTATTTGTGTATTATGCCACGTGCACTCATTTGTTCATGTTACAGTATGTGTGAAGACCAGAAGACAACTTCCAGGAGTCAGTTCTTTCCTTCCACTCTGTGGGTCATCGGATTAAACTCAGGTCCTCAACAAATGTCTTATCTTCCCAGTCATCTCATTGGCCTCATAGGATACTTTTAATATGTTTGCATCTTGAATGCGATCTGTCAAAATTTCCTACTTATAGAGTCATGCTAGTGATCAGAGGTTTTATATTTTTGCATTTTTCTAATTTCTAAGGATGTTGAACACTTTTAAAGGTATTTCTTAGCCATTTTCATTTCTTTTTTCTTGATAAATCTCTCTTCGGATCCACATTTCACTTTTTTCAGTTTAAGATTTTAAGTTTTAAATTAGAATATAATTATATATTTTCCCTTCTTACATTTCCTCCTTCCAACTCCTCCCATGTTACCCCACCTCTCTTTTTAAAACTGGAGCCTCTTTTTCTTTATTATTGTTATACAATGTGTGTGTACATAAATATCTAATTATAAACTGCTGAGTCTGTTTAGTGCTGTTTGTATATGATTTCAGGTGACTACATGGTATTGACTAACCAATTAAGGAGAGACAGTAGTCATGTATGAAATTTATCAAAGAATAAAAAATCCCAAAGGAAAAGTTTCATATTTTGAAGCATTGTAGACATTGGGTTCAAATTAGTGGTGCTTGGTCCTTAATGCAACATAACAGATGGCTTTATGCACTAAAAAGCAAAGCGTCATAACCACAGTGGAAGTTAAATTTCTAGCAAAAGAAAATCTAAGGTTTTCATAGAAATTGTATTTTACTTGAAGTTTAAAAACGTAAGTAGGTATGCCTATATAAAAATGTTTTTCCATGAATTGATATTTCTGTGATTCAATATTTTCTTCCTATTCTCCTGGAGAGCTCATGGGAAGGAAGCTGGGAAATAAGCAAACAATTGAAGCAGTCTACCCTATATCAAAACAGTATTATTCATGTAGACGAATACTTCTCCACCTTTTTAGACCTAATTATAGCCATGTGACTTGCATTGATCAATTAATAAGAACAAAAGTGACCCATGTTGGTTCTACCTAAACCTTTTATACCAAATTGTCTTCTCCCCATGCTCACAGCTCCTAGCAATGTTTCAGATCATGGATGCATTGAAACTTTGGATCTCAGAGATGATAAGGACCAGAACCATAATTACCCTGTAGTGGTCAAGTGTTAGGAGGAGAAAGCCAACCTCTGTTGTAACATACTGACATATTCAGGTTATTCATTAGGACAGCAAAACGTAGCCCATTCTGATTAAAACAAATTCTGAAATTGCCCCCTTCAGGTAAATGCCAAAAAACAAACAAACAAACAAACCAATATAAGGCTAAAAATGTTACTCAATTGTTCGGTGATGTTACAAGCATTATATAGAGAAACTTAGAAACATAATCTCATTTATTTCACAACTTCATGATTTTAAAGTCATTACTTCTTTCCTATGGATAGAGAACCTAATAAAAGTTAAAGAAATGTCTCAAGGTTGCATAGCAGGGAAGATCATTACAGAAAACCTAATTTTTCATTATGTAATAAGGGATCTGTTCATTTTATGAAATGCCTATGAATTCACAATCATATTTCACCTTAAATTCCATAATTTCTTTAGTAAATAATGTCTCTTATTCTGAAGTTAATAACAAAATTCTTGGCACCTATACTTTGGAAACAACTGAGAAGAGTCTTGATTCTAGCTGCATTATTTGTTATATGTGGGACATTGCCCAGTTCCTCTTGACTCATTCTTGCCATTAATGCTCACTTTTGTTACTGTGTAAAATGCCTAACCGAATCAGCTTAAAAGAGGAAAGATTTATTTTGGTTCATGATTTTAGAGGTTTCACTCTATTGATCCCTTTGCCCATGAAGAAAGATGGCCCATCATGGAGAGAAGTACATGGTTTTGCAAAGTTTCTCACACAATGTCAGTATGGTTTGGGGAACAGGGAAGAGGAAGAATAGGAATGACTTCTAGAGTCCTAACATCACCTTCATCTCAACCTCAGTGACTTAGCTTCTCACAAGCCCCACCTCCTAATAGTTTGCCTCCAGCAAATAAGTCTTTGAAGAACAGTTCAGACTCCAACTATAATAAATATGACTACTCATAATTGGTGATCACTGGTAAAGAAATCTCTACTTGTTTTCTTTCAAATGTCTAATAGAGTTTGGTGTTAAATTTAATTGTTTTTCTTTCTCTTAGTTGTGGCATGGTGAGTTAGTTTGCCAGTCATTTCCTTCTACTACTCAGTGACCAAGGTGAGATCTTCATGAAAGTGACTAATTTGTGTTCTAGTTCTATTATGCCCCTTTTTGTCCTCTTTGTTCCCATGTTGTGGCTGCATCAGCTGCAATGACACCATGTAAATTTTAAAAGAAAAAGTTCAATTTAACACCAAACTGTATTAGACATTTGAGAGTCTGATGAGATTGGCTTAGGAGTCTAAGCAAACCAGTGTGTTGGTTAGCAGCTTTTATGGTGGTACTGAAAAGTTTCTCTTCAATAATTCTAATTAAGTGGCTTCTTGGAACTTTCTAAAATTCAATACTGTGGGGGCTGGGTTTTTTGTTTTGTTTTTGCCCCAAACAAGATGTTTTCTAAAACTTGCCCACCATAAGGAAAGAAAAAAGGAGGGCGCTGCTGCTGCTTTTAAAATGCTTGCACTCTGGAGCTGATGTATAGTTTGGACAAAAATATCTTCTCAGAATTCAGTGTCCTTAGTCTTGAGTCTCAAAGGCACAATGTGAAAGTGTGGGCAAAGATCACTTGGTTATAAGGCTCACTGTAAATTTTAATGGAGACTGAACTATGCCAGCATTCTTATTAGGATTTCTACAGTTTTTGCTCACAGTCTGGCTAGAAATGACCATGGGGTTTAAGTGGTTTCACCCAATTGTATATCACTAAGGAGCCGGTTACTCATAGTGTGTGATTTTTCTTTGGTATGAAAAAAAATTTCAGAAATACATACTTGATAATTCAGCAGAAGTTTGTATATATTTAACTACATGTCAAATCTAACTTGAATCTTGACATATTTTTCCCTACCTCCTTAGATTCTGTGTGCATGAGAAGGCTGTGCTGTGGGAACAGTGTACAATCCTTCTGTTTGTTGTCTTCCCATTAAAGCTTCCAAACCATGGTTGCTGCCTCCCTCACTGGCTTTCTGATTCCAATAGAACTGGAGAGAGCAGAGTAAGAGAAAGAGGATTTCGTGTTCAGGAAGCCTGCCAGGCCCTTAAAGTTAGCTTTTACTCTCAGAACATTTACAGAGATTTCCCCTGAGGCATTAATCTGAACTTTCTGTGAACCAGACCAATGTAGCTCCTCCCCTGACTGCTTCCTTTCAGTATTTGTCTACTGCCTCAAATCCAGGACACTCCTTATAGGTCCCGGATGGCTCACATTCTTTTGCTGTCAATGATGTTTCTCTAGGATAAAAATGTGCATAGCTCCAGGCTGGCTA
The DNA here is from genome assembly GCF_014885135.2 of Alexandromys fortis. Classification (NCBI taxonomy): domain Eukaryota; kingdom Metazoa; phylum Chordata; class Mammalia; order Rodentia; family Cricetidae; genus Alexandromys; species Alexandromys fortis. The sequence continues at coordinate 5,300,617 of NW_026068001.1, forward strand.
TCTCTTCTGCCCTGCAGTCTCATCTAATCCCCGGAAAAATCTCTGACCTCAGGGCACCAGACAACTCCAGGACTGGATGCTCATTACAGAGCAATGGTATTTTATTCCAAAGCAGCTTCCTGTTCCTCACAGCACCTCTAGACTTCTAAGGAGGCTTAACCTCACTCAACTCCGTCCTCCTAGCTGTGGGACCTGCTTCCCAGCATCTCATAATCATTTGCTCTCTTCGGACTGGAGTTAAAGGGAGAGCAGCCCTAATCCTCCTACCACAGAAGGCATTTGTGGGGAGACAGCCAACAACTGTCAAAGACATTTCTTCACAAATCTCCCTGCCAGTCCCCACTGCTGTCTACATCCTCTGTGAAAGGGAAGGGCTTAAAAGCTGAATAAACAATTCTCATAGTTTCACTCTGAAGGGTTTGCATGGTGGTGCCTTTGGAGTACAGGATTTAGTGTTTTCATGCGTCAATGAGAGCTGAGTTTAGAAAAACCCTATTTTAAAATAGCTCTCTCTCTCTCTCTCTCTCTCTCTCTCTCTCTCTCTCTCTCTCACACACACACACACACACATATACACACACACACACACCCAACAGAAATGTTTGTACCCTCCCATGATAGGCAGTCTGTTTTCAATTTCAAGTAATGTATGTATAATATAATGTAATAGATATCTATGAAGGCACATTCTACCACCTGACTTTTACTTATTATTTTTAAACCATCTTTTAATTTCCAGCTTTTAAAACACCTCATTTGAATTTTAATGTCATCTTATCAAACTACTCACACACACAAAGAGACTGTAGGGCATTTTTATGAAAATAACATCCACAGACAGGTAGCAACTTCTGTCTGCTTCTCTATATTAGGTTGCATCTATATTATTTGTTAAATATATTCATATGTAAAAGTAACCCATTTTATGAATAAAAGTCTTTAAATTACTTTTTAAAAATTGGCTGTTGCTGATTTTCAAATTTTATTTTCAGTCGCTAATGTTCATATTTCTTATTGCTTCTAATTGCTTGTTGACCCTCTTATATTTTCTGTGTAAACACTTAAATTGTATGTAAATTATGACAATTTAACTTCTTTCATTCAGTTTTTAAAATTGAACTTGACTTCCTTGTCTTGTAATTTTTAGAAACTTGTTTGTATATGAATAATATTTATTCAAATATATTTAATTGCTAGCAAAATTAGTTAAATAGCTTAAATGTTCTCCATTATGTTTTATTAATTAAATTTATTTATTTACTTTACATACTGACCACAGTTTTCCCTCCCTCCTCTCCTTCCATTCCTCCCTTCTGACTTCTCCCAATCAAAGGGGCAAGCCTACCATGGGTGTCAGCAAAGCATGGCATATCAAGTTGAGGTAGTAATAAGCTCCTCCCCTTGTATTAAGGCTTCATAAGGCAACCCAGTGTGAAGAATAGGTTCCCAAAAGCATGCCAAGTATCAGGCAGGGACAGGCCCCTCTCCCATTGTTAGGAGTTCCACAAGATTAAACTAGACAACTGTCATACATATGTAGAGGAGCCAGGTCAGTTCCATGCGGGCTCCTTAGCTGTCTGTCAGTCCAATGTCTCTAAGTTACTTACTATGAGCCCAGGTTTATTGTCTCTGTGGGCTCCCTTGTGATGACCTTGACACTCCTACACACACACACACACACACACACACACACACACATTCCTACAATCCTTCTTCCCTCTCATCAACAGAATTCCCTGAGCTCTGCTCAGCACTTGGCTGTGGATTTCTGCATCTGTTTCCATCAGCTACTGGAGGAAGCTTCTCTGATAACAATTAGGGCAGTCACCAATCTGGATATAGGATATGGCCTGTTCAGGTTACCTGTCCACTATTTCTAGGAGTCCTCACTGGGGTATTCTTGTAGATTTATGGTAGTTTCCCTTACACTGGGTTTCTATCTGACCCCAAAATGACCCCCATCAAGACATGTCTTTCATTATTCTCTCCCTCTATTCTGCCCCCAATACCATCCCTCATGTTCCCATCCCCAGGCAATCCCAGTTTACTCAGGAGATCACTCTATTTCCTCTTCCCAGGGAAACCCATGCATACACTTTGAGGCTTCCTTGTTACCTAACCTCTCTGGGTCTGTGGAGTGTAGCATGGTTATCCTTTAATTTACAGCTAATATCCACTTACAAGTGAGTCCATACTATGTTTGTCTTTCTGAATCTGGGTTACATCACTCAGGATGATGTTTTTCTAGTTCTATTCATTTGACTTCAAATTTCCTGATGTCATTGCTTTTAACAACTGAGTGATGCTCCATTGTGTAAATGTACCACATTTTCTTTATCCAGTTTTCAGTTGAGAGTCATCTACGTTGTTTTCAGGTACTAGCTATTATGAATAACATTGTCATTAACATAGTTGAGAAAGTGTTCTTATGGTATGATTGAGCATCATTTGGGTATATGACAAAGATTTGTATAGCTGCATCTTGAGCTAGATTGAGTCCCAATTTTCTGAGAAGCTGCCATATTGGTTTTCAAAGTGACTGTATAAATTTGCATTCCCACCAGCAATGTAGAAATGTTCTTCTTGCTCTACATCCTCTCCAGTGTAAGTTATTATTAATGTTTTTGATCTTAGCCATTTTGAAAGGTGTGAGATGAAATCTCAGAGTTGTTTTGATTTGCATTTCTCTGATGACTAAAGATGTTGAACAATTCTTTAGGTTCACATAAGTGACCCCAAAAATTCCACCATGGAACTCCTCTACCTGATATTTTCAGTAATGTGGTTAAATACAGGATTTACTTAAAAAAATCAGTGGCCCTCTTATATACAAACAGTAAATAGACTGAGAAAGAAATCAGGGAAATAATACTTTTAACAATAGTCACAAAGAATAGAAAATATCTTGGAGTAACTCTAACCAAGCAAGTGAAAGACCTATATGATAAGAACTTTATGTCTTTGAGGAAAGAAATTGGAGAAGATATCAGAAGACAGAAGGTTCTCCCGTGCTCATTGACCAGTGGGATTAACATAGTAAAAATGACAATCTTATGGAAAGCAATCTACAGACTCAATGCAATCCCCCTAAAAGTTCCAACACAATTCTTTACAGACTTTGAAAGAACAATACTCAACTTCATATGGAAAAACAAAAAAAAATCCAGAATACCTAAAACCATCCTGTACAATAAAGAAACTTCTAGAGGAATGACCATTCCTGATTTTGAGCTTTACTACAAAGATATAGTAATAAAAATCATCATGGTACTGGCATAGAAACAGACAGGTAGATCAACATAATCAAATAGAAGACCTAGACATAAATCCACACACCTATGAACACCTGATTTTTTTGACAAAGAAGCCGAAATTATACAATGGAAAAAAGAACATCTTCACCATTGCTGTTATAACTGGATATCACCATGCAAAAGGATGCAAATAGATCCATATCTATCACCCTGCACAAAACTCAAGTCCAAGTGGATCACATACCTCAATATAAATCCAGCCACACTAAATGTGATAGAAGAGAAAATGGGAAGTAGCCTTAAATACATTGGCACAGGAGACCACTTCCTGAATAGAATAGCAGTAGTACAGACCCTGAGAAAGACAATTAATAAATGGGACCTAATGAAAGTTGCTAGGCTTCTTGAGCCCCTTATTCCCCAGGGAAAGGTGAGTGCACTATCCGTCCATCTCAAAGTCCTACAACACAGTACAATACAGCCTGACAGTGCAGGATGATCAGATGTGATGGGAGTCGAGTCAAAGCAGAAACTCAGTTTATTACTGTGAGTGTCCGCTTATTAAGGTTAAGCAACACCCTGTGATGTAAGGGTACCTTCAGCCAATTAGAGACAGTCAAACCCTCTTCCTGACTGGAGGGGCATCTACCTAGTTTTTGCTGTCTTATTCTCACTCAAACTTGAACCAGGCTTTTCTCTGTCCTACAGGCCCTGAAATCTAGGCTCTGAACTCAAGCCAGGCTATTTTCTGTCCTATAGGCCTCACAGTACAAGCCCTGAGATAATTTTGGCCCAACAGAAACTAAAAAAAAAATCTGTCAATAAAGACACTGTCAATAAGACAAAACAGCTTGGAGAATGGAAAAAGATTTTTACTAACCCCCATCTGACAGAGGGCTGATTTCCAAGATATATAAATGACTCAAGAAACTTGACATCACAAAACCAAATAATCCAATTAAAAATGGGATACAGCTTTAAACACAGAATTCAAAACAAAAGAATCTCAATTGGACTGTAGAACATGTTTTAATGCTGCATTAAATCCAAACAGTAAAAATAAGACGTTTTATTTCATTATTAAATCTCAAAGAAACATTCATCACATTTTGGTATGAGAGTTTCTTCAGGTTTCTAAGGCTGCAGTCAGCAACTGTCTTCCTTCAGTGTTCTTCTTCATGGAGTCATGAAGAAGTTCTAGGCATCAACGGTCAGCATTTATAATCAATAGCAAAACTTCAGCTGAATCACAGCTCGACAAACAGGTAAGAGCAGGCAAGTGACTTCCTCTAGGTCAGTAGTTTTCAACCTGTGGGTCGTGATCCCTTTAAGACCACTGGAAAACACAGATACTTGCATTTTTATTCATAACAATAACAAAATTACAGTTATGAAATGGCAATGAAAATAATTTAACAGTTGGAGATTACCACAACATGAGGTACTACATTGAAGTGTTGCATTAGGACAGCTGAGAATCACTGGTCTAAGTTTTATGAAGTACTTAGCATAGCCAGTTTTGTTACAGTATTTGCCTGGATCACCTACCTTTGAAAAGCATTGTTTATTCATTGCTCTATAATTTTAGTTTAGTGTCCTTACCTTATCATATATACTTAAAATTATATTAACTACCTAGAATGTATCCTTTCTGAGGGAAGGGACTTTGCTTTGTTATTAATTTTTTGAACAGTGTCAAGACCAGTGGGAAGGAAATCTTTTTGAATGAATGGATTAGCATAATGTCCCTCCAGCTCTTCACATACTACAGGCAGAGTCTGACAATTTTATGCATTTCCTGAATGCATTGAAAGAATCATTCATAGAATGAATGAGCCATTCCAACCCCCTAGTCTTTCATTTTGATTCCACCATTCTTTCACCTGGACATCTCTATTTCCAAACCACTTAGCTAAAGCTTGATGTTGATGTTTTTTGTCAATGTCAGAAAAAAAAATGTTTGACAAGTGTGCAATCTCACTTCATGAATTTCAAAACAAATGACACCAGTTTTGATAAATGCATGTGATTCTGCAGTTGATGAGAAAGAAAAATGAAAATAGGGCTAAATTACAGTTTGGTACCCAAGACAATAATCAATCTTTCATCATGTTAATGGTCTGTCATGATCCTGTATAAGCATAGCACACAAAGACAGGAAACAGGAAAGTCTTCATACCAGCTTTCCAAGGGAGTCAACATAATTTGGTTAACAAGGCACACTTATCTGTGAATGAATTATAACTAAGTATGAACCTGGCAGTTCAATTACAAAACATGTCACAGCTCTCTCAAAGCTATTACTACCATGACACTGAATAAGGTTACCATGGGCAGAATAGACTAATTGGTCAAGTTAACTCTATTTTTAAATGTCATACAACATCTTTCACCTCTTACTCTACTGTTCTCTCTGTTTTAGCTGAGAATATTAACTACCTTCTGGTTTCTCATTCTCACTATAATGGTCTCTCTACATTTGTTTCCTGACACATCATAGTTAAGGAGAGATAGCTGGAGGGCTATATTAACCAGTTTTCTCTCTGTCTCTGATGAACTCTTGGTAATGATGGGAAATGGAAGAGAGGACTGTGAAAGGACTGGTAAGAGGCAGGAAGTATTGGTAACTCACAAAGGCTCTCGCTGTATCATCTCTAAAGGAAGGGGACAATGCACTACAAGCAACTTGTCTCTTTTTGCTCATGAGCATGTGTTCCCATGCATGCAATGTCACTCAACTGCTACAAGTTCTACTCAACTTCTCTTTCATCTCCCCTACTACCACCACTTGAACTTATCTTCCTTTCTGCTTAAAACGTCATGGCCTTCATGGAAAGATGTACATTCTGAATCCATGATCCCTTTACTAGCTAAACCTTCTCATCTCTCTCCCTAACCTACTTGTATGAACAAAATCTCAATGCCCAGATATCATTGCTCAGATTTTTCCAGAGGCAGATCTTGAGTCAGGGGCCAGTGTACAGACAGAAGTTCTGGAGATGATTCCAGAAATGACCAGTAAGGGTGTAGGAAAGAATAATACAGAAAAAAAATGCAACACAAAGCACATTGCCTTCAAGTTAGCACAGGGGACAATGTGAAATCAGTCTCCCTTGGCAACTCCAGGTATAGTAATCAGTGTTACAGTATCCTGGGGACAAAAGAGGCTGAGGAATGTATTTAGCCATCTTTATCAGCCACTAAGAGAAGAATACTCCCAGGGAGCATTAATATCTGGATATTCTTGTCCTTCTATGAACAGAGTTGGTTTTAGCAACAAAAGATAGCCCCAGGCAAGGCACTGTTGCAGGCATTGAAGCTGAAATAGCTAATCTTTAAAGATGAGGAGATGAGGATGAGAATCTGACAATGCCCATGTTCCAACCATTCAGTAACAATTTTAGTGATGCAGACCTTCCAGTAGCCTGTGGGAATAAAAAGGAACTAAAATGGTAACCCTCATACAAAAATCTACCTATTTCAGCTACCACCAGTCATCCCTTTGCCCACTAACTCCAGGTCTTCAAACTGACTATCTTTCCTTTGCAGTAGAGATTAAAATGTTCAACATTTAACAGACCTTTTTTTTTTTCAGAAAGGAAAAAACTGTCTAAGTAGATAATATTTTATTAGAGCTAAGCAAATAGCTTTGTGTGGGCAAATGGTCCTATTTTAGAAATAGCAGAACTATAAATTCTAAGGCAATTATCTTGAGGAAGCCAGCAAAGGAAAAGAAGGAGTATTATCTTACTTTTAATGACTTTTTATAATATCAAAATAAATCATTACTGACAGAGCTGAGAGGTAATTTCAATATTATAAACAAATCAGTGGAACAATTAAGTTATCAGAATGAAATCATACTAAATATAAAAACCTACTCCAATAACTAAAGAAGGTTTTCTACCTTTAATAGGAGACTACTGAGCTCCGACTCTCAATTCCTCAAGGAATTGGAGTCTTGGATACCATTTTGCCCCATGTATTCATGGTAGAGGATGGAATGTAGCACCTGTAAGAGAATAAACGTGATTTTTTTTTAATCCACAGTGAATTTTTTTGAGTCATGATGAACTCAAGTACGTATCTTCATTAAAACACTGAATAAACCAGTGCTAGGGTGCCAGTGGCAACATTCTAGAAGGGGGAAGCTATTGTTTCCATTAGACTGCTTTCTTTTTCCAAAGGGAAAAAAAAATCTCTTTTATTTGTGTCATTTGGAATACTTATCACAATGAATTGCTATAAAATCCATTTGAATCTCTGAAAACTTACAAAAGATAAAGCCAGGCACAATAATATATTATAAATGAGGAAACTAAGGCATGGTGTCAACTGACTTCAATGATGTATCACTATTAACAATAGAAAGTCCCTTTACCAAGCCTTTGAAGAGTAATTCTTCTGAAAAGATATGAAACTTCTGCACAAAAATATGTGAATCAACAGCAGGATGGCACCTTGCCATCTTCCAGAAGAGAAATCAGCTTCAATTATGAAGCTAGCTGAAATGAAGACAACAGACATAGGAATGATACAATAACTACCACATTTATGGTAGTTACTATGATATTTATCATAGCTGGTAAATCATCTACCTAGAGTTAATGAGAATGCATATCAAGGCTATTTAATATTAGTTCTTAATGTCTGTTCACTTGCACAATTAGTGAAAAACAATTATATACTATCCCTGGAGCTCAGTCCTCAAAGGAATGCATAGTGATGGCAAGAAAACTATAATTCCATGCCCTTTCTGAAAATTAGCAATTCTCTGAAACTTTAGAAAATACCACAAAGAAGGACAGGAAATGTTAATTTATTTAGAGATTTTATAAAAAAATAAAGGAGCCTAAAGGAAGCAACCATAATACGGTGAAGAGTTTCCACTAGATAACACCCACTTAGGACTGTTACCCGATCTGCATAGAACTGAGGACATCTCCAGATTTGTCATATGATTTAGTTGAGTGTACTCTTACTCCATTTTAGAGACTCTAGACTACTGATCAACTCATGTTCTGCTCAAGTATCTATTACAGATAATGCTAGCAGCACCTTTTCTGAATAGTCTCTACTTGTAAGAATCTCAAACTAATTATTTAATAATGCACTCTTTTACAGACTACTGTGGATGCACAGGAAAACTTCGTCACCTTTTCAACATGTCACTACTTCTTATATTTGATTTGAGACATGGGAACCATTTAAACTACAAGAAGTGCACAAAATGGGAACTGAATGATATTGGCAACTAATTCCATGCAAGAGAATTGATGATACAACTCAGTAGTAGAGTGTTTCCTTAATACGCCAAGGAACACTCCCTCAGAGAGGAACTATACGGAACAAGTGTGATAATCCAATTTGGAGTATGACAAAAATTAACTATGTACCAAAATATTACCAATGGTGATAGCTTTAATTAAAATCACAATTTATTTTGTTTCAAACAGGTTTTCCTAATTTACATCCCAGAGTGCTTCTCTAACTTATCTAACTTGTATACTGATTTCACTGCTTCTTTGTCTAACATCTCTCCCTCTTCCTTTACCATTTTTGATTTCAAAGACAGAGACATCCTTTGGAAGAAGTCAAGGATATCTTTTCACCTGAATTCATGACCTCCTTATTCCATCCTACCAAATTCATTCATTCCATAACTTTTTTTATAACTCTACCATCAATGTGTTACAAAAAAATGTCTCTGGAGGCTGGGGAAATACTTAAGTTTGTAAACGCATAAGCTTGAGGACCTAAGTTCAATCCTTCAGGATCCATGTGAAAAGACAGGCTTGGGGTTGTGGTTCCATTTCCAGGGAATGAGAGGCAAGCAGGTTTTTGAGGATGGCCAGCAGGCTACTCACTCTATCCTAATTGGCAAGCTCCAGATCCTAGGAAGAAGGAACAGGGAAAAATTTTACTGAAGTCACCCAGAACCCAAAAGACAAATGCCATATTTTTTCCTCTCAAATGAGTGTCCTAGGTTCAAAGCTTTTGTTTGGAGTATTTAACATGTACTTCATGTGGAAGCAGGAAAATAAGAACCAGGCCATTGGCAGAAAATGCATTCAAGGAACAGGGGTAATAATGATATAGGTGAACTGAAATTAGAGAAGAAAAAAACTGGGGACAGATGATTTTAAGTAAATTGTGAAGTGATGAGGGTGGGAGAAATGAGGGGTTAGGAGAAGGCGTAACCAAAAGGAAATATGCATAGAGGAGCTAATTGGGAACCTACAATATTACCTTACAATGTAATAATAGGGGATAGTAGAACACATGTGAAATGGAATAAGAGGTCAAGAACACTGGGATGTAACAGTTTAAATGGAGGTGGGGAAGAGGGCTAGGAAAAAGAATGGTTGAGTGTAGTGATGAGGAGAGCAGGCCTGCTTTTTGTCCCACCTGGCTCCAACATGGCTAGCTTTACACCCAAAATAACAACACACAAACTGTAGTCATTTAAACACTGCTTGACCCGTTAGTTCTAGCCTTTTATTGGCTAATTCTCATATCTTGGTTAACCCATTTCTAATAATTTGTATAATACCACAAGGTGGTGGCTTACCAGGAAGATTCTAACCCACGTCCATCTCGGGCTGGAGCTTCATGGTGGTTGCCTCACTTCTCTTCTTCCCAGCATTCTGTTCTGTCTACTCTGCCCACCTAATTTTCTGCCCTATCAAAAGGCCAAGGCAGTCTCTTTATTAACCAATGAAAGTAACACATAGAAGGCCCACCTACATCATTTCCCCTTTTTCTGTTTAAACAACAAAAGAAAGGCTTTCACGTAAACATAGTAAAATTACATATAACAAAACAGTTATCAAGCAAGAATTACAGTTACAATATTTATATCTACTTTATCTTTTATCATAACTAAGGAAAACTATAAGTATAACTAACCATTCTTCAACTCCATCAAAGACTCCAAAAGGATATAATATTACCTAAGTAAACAAGAAGTAAGCAACTTCCAAAACTCTAGAAATGACAGAGACATTTGCTGTCTGGACAGTCACCTATGGGCACCATTTGTGGACCTGCTTTTTGTCCCGCCCTGGGTGCTATTTGTAGTGAGGAGGCGAGCAGGCCTGCTTTTCATCCCACCCGACTCCTACACGGCTAGCTTAACCCCTGAAATAATAACACGGAAATTGTATTCATTTTAATACTGCTTAGCCCATTAGCTCTAGCCTCTTACTGATTAACTCTCACATCTTGATTAACCCATTTCTAATAATCTGTGTAGCATCACGAGGTGGTGGCTTACCAGGAAAGATTCAGCATGTCTGACCTGGTGGCTGGCTCCATGGCAGTCTGCCTGACTCTGCTTTCTTCCTCCCAGAATTCTGTTATGTCTTCCCCACCTACCTATGTTCTGACCTACACACATCTGACAGAGGGCTGATTTCCAAGATATATAAATGACTCAAGAAACTTGACATCACAAAACCAAATAATCCAATTAAAAATGGGATACAGCTTTAAACACAGAATTCAAAACAAAAGAATCTCAATTGTTGAAGACACCACACTTTGGCTCCCGAACACAGAGAAATCAATCTTGAACTGACCAGGAACCTCTCTCCACTGGTTAACTTGTATGGTGCCTGAAGGTGCCATTACATAGGCTGATTGAGAAGAAAACATATGAGTGTCTCATTTGGTATAGGACTATGCATACTGTGATACAGACATGCACCCACTGGTACAAAAATGGAAAGACTGATTATTAGGATAGCCACCTACTCTGTTGATTGGATTTGAGACCTGCTCCATGGAATCCATGATCAAAGCTCACTGCTAGAGAAGACATAAACCCTTATTTTATGCACTATTATTGCTATTCTTTTTCTAATCGGCTGTGTTGCTAAACTGTTTTCTACATATTTATGATAATACCCATAGATTTGTGCTTGTGTTCAACCTCTGTCCAAGAAGTTTCTTATCACAGTGGTTAGTTCAGAGCCCCATAACTTCTCACAGGACTGAGAATAAGCAATGTGGATACTCATCAATAGATGGCACATCTGCATCATCTCCCTCCACCCTCCACCAAAGGCTCATGGAACTTTGAAGAAGAGAAAAGAGAAAGAATGTAATATCCAGAGGTTGGGGAGGAATGTTGTGACATGCTGTCCCCTGGGCATGACATGGCTTTGCACACATGAAATCAAAACAGTGTTGAGTTAATTACACAAGATCAAGCCAGTTAAAGATTCCAGCATGGCTAGAGGAGAGGCTTATGAGTCACCACCCTTATCTATGGAGCTATTGCAGTTGATAGTTTCTGGGAAAGGAAGAATTAGTTTTCTTTTGGGGTGAGGCCACTGGAAGGTATTCCATGCCTCAATGGATGATCCAACATCCATGCACATATGGACAGCATCAACTGGATTCAATGGTTTAAAAACCAATAATGAGAAGGAGGGTAATGTGATGGAGGTTCCTGAGGGTAGATGGAGGTGTGAGCCAGGGATGTATATAATCAAGATACATTGTATATATGTATAAAATTTTCAAAGAGCAAATAAAAATTAAAATAAAGCAACGTGGACAGCTCTTGTTGCAAGGAGAGGGCCCATTTGTTGGTCCTGGCCACCTGGCTAGCTTAGCCCTGAAATAACCACACAGAAATTGTATTAATTAAATCACTCCTTGGCCCATTAGCTCTATCCTCTTATTGGCTAACTCTCACATCTTGATTTAACCCATTTCTATTATTCTGTATACCACCATGTGGTAGTGGCCTACTGGCAAAGATTCAGCATGTCTGACTCTGGTGGAGGCTCCGTAGCATCTCTCTGACTCTGCCCTTCTTTCTCCCAGCATTCAGTTCTGTCTTCCCTGCCTACCTAAGTTCTGCCCTATCAACATGCCAAAAGAGCAGTTTCTTTATTAATCAATAAAATAACACAAAGACAGAAGGACATCCTACACCAAGTTCTTGAGAAGGAATACTACTCAAGGTTGTCTTTTCTCTGTCACTCTTTCCCTTCTCTCTCTCTCTCTCTCTCTCTCTCTCTCTCTCTCTCTCTCTCTCTCTCTCACACACACACACACACACACACACGCATACACTGCCCTGAATTATTCTTGGTATACTTCAAATCTTCTCAAGAGAAAGTATTTCTTAAAAAAAAAACCCAGAAACTTCTAACCTATCTACTACCTACCCTTAGTCTCTTCTAGTAGCCTTCCTTCAAAGACTATCTGATCATAAAAGCAACATGCACACATTGTAGCAAATTTTGAACACATTCAAAATAGTAAAAGCAAATTTACTAAATATAAGTAATCTGAGCTTGGTGGCATCATTCTGTCCAGACCATATATTTTCATAATAATACACCAATTGTGCTATGCTTATTTTCTTCAATGTGGGGAGAGTAACAGGGTGGTAGTGACTTTGTAGCTGTCATATAGACTGTTTCTTCTGGGGGGCTGAAACACGCATGCCTCAGAAAGGGTGGATTTTTTGTACATATGGAAAAAGCACAATCTAACAGGCATATGCACAGAGCAATTAGAGACATGTTTATAAGTTTAACAAAGAAAGAAGTAACAGTCATGCTATAAATATCTTCTATTTATCTTCTTCTTGCACAGGCAGCTTCCTCATGCCACTTCAAATTCTCTAACACATGGAGAGTTTGATCTGTGTCACATATACTAAAACTGTGCAATATAATTGCTCAGTTTCTCAATCGGTGTGTAATAATTTATTTTCAAATGAAGTTGTAAATGAGCATGTTAATATTCTAGTGTGTATATTACACTGTACATCTGCATAGCTAAGTGGAAGAAGATCAGCCTCCATTAACCTCAGCCATTTATCTACAAGGTTAGTCCAGTCTGCTTACTTGCCTGCTGTGGGCCCAAATTATTTTCCCACTGTAGTATCATTATCTTTGTACATTTAAAAATATCTCTTCTTCTTCTTTGGTTAAATGCCATCTTATATTTTTCTTGGATTTGTGGTATTTTTATTACTAGGGAGATCTTGTATGACTTATGTAGAATAAGTTCATCTTTCATAACTGTCCATGTCATGGTCCATTTTTTTAAATGAAGTTATTTTTACTATTTAATATGCCATTATTTTTTAAATTTATGAACTTTGTTATTTAACAAAATGCAAGGAAATAAAAACATCGCACATTAAAATTAACCAGACCCCAAATCAATACAATTCAATAAGCTTTCATAAACTTGGAATGGGCATTTGGAATAGAAGCTGTGATGGTTCACATTGAATCTTATACTTTCAGTACTGAATATATTTTCCGTGTTTATCTTACTCCAAAGGAAAAAAACTGTGACATAATTAAAACTAGAAAACTAAGTAATTTTATATCATTTTTCATGACTAGTGTCCTTCCTCATCCCTTTATATTTAGCTTTTTTTTGTTCTCTTTTCTTAATGTTATGTACCAACATGTACATTTCTTTATATATACATATATATTTTGTATAGATTGCTCATATGAGAGGCAACATGTGGTGTTTTCTTTCTGAGATTGTGTGACTTCATGTAATATTATATATTCTAAGTACATACTTTTCTTTAAAAAATTTAGCTTCATTTTTATAGCTGAGTATTATTCATATATATATTTGACACAAGTAAACACACACATATATGTATCTATACTAAAATTTCATGTTTCATATTTTTTATCTGTTGATGAACAATGAAATTGATTCCATCCTTTGCTATGGTAAATAAAAAGCAATAAGCATGGAGGTGCCAATATCTCTATGATAGGGTATAGGGTTCTCTGAGTATATCACCAGGAGTGAAATATCTGGGTCATATGGCAATTTTTAATTTATTGAGAAATTTTCAAAGTGATTTCAGAATGGCTACACAACATAATTCACACTCCCATCAATAGTGAATAAGTGTCCATTTTCACAGTTCATATTTTTTGGAGACATTAATTCCTTGGTTGCTACTTGAGCATATTATTTGTCCTGTTCTAGCATGATTTATTCAACATATCTCATTTACTTCTGTTCCAGACCTATTTATGTGTCTGTTCATTTAACACAAAGTAAGCACCTTTTTCTTTCTTCTCTTCCAATGATTTCAAGGGTACAAAATATTTTTCCAACTAAAGATCAATTCAAAGTTATCTATTTGATTTTTGAGTGTTTTTGTAGTCATATATTTAAGACCAAACCATTTTGTTGCATAATATGAGAATGTAACACAGTGTTTTCCCAAACAATTTTCTCAATGCTTTTGTTGACTATGGCACCCCTTCTTATTAGTCTGTGATAGTTCATTGAGAGTATACTGAGTTATTTCACACTAGAATCTGTTGAGAGCTTTCTTTTCTGTTCTCTTGATGACTATGTAGTTCTAGTCATAAATAAGCAAAAATTTTAAAATTTTTTGACATTTGATAAAGAAAGTCATTCTAACACCCCCACACCTTCACAGTTCATGGCATTAATTACTAATTTATTCTTAAGAATGAACTTCTTCTAATGTCCATAGGAAAAATCTACTAAGATTTTTAACAATTCCATTACTCCCAGTTTATAGGAGGAGGCAGGGAGGGGGAAAAAGAGTTGTAACCAGCAGAAGAAATAGAGAACTTCCTTCCATCCACAGTAATGGAGCAAAGACTTTCTTTTGCCAAACCTGAACAAAAGCACAATTAAAATGAAAGCAGAAAAAAGGTTCCAGGGGAAGCACACCATAGAGACACTGGCTGGGGTCAGGGCAGGGATGTTGAGAGCGAGGAGGACTATTGCCAGGTCTTGTTTTGAGATGTAGCTATTGAAATGACTTGCAGGCCCATTTCCAGCCCCTTCTGAAGGGAGAAAGGCAGTATTGAAGACCGCAGAACCTACTAGCCAGCAAGCACTGTCTCCCCATTGGATTTGTTATTAATACTTGAGTTTCACATGGGCTCTTTCAAAGGAAGCAAAGCATAATAAAGTTTGCCCGTGTCAGAACCATAATGGTGATGGTTGGAGGAAGTGTGGGTTGGAAGAGAAGCATAAAAAGAAAAAGTAGGTAGCGATGACCTTTCACAAAAGTAGCAACAGTCTAAAGCAAGGGAGCACAGCTGGGCAACTGACTGGCTGCGTTTCCTAGACCTTCTTCCTAGCCTCCACCCACATTAGGTCAAATAGAAAGGAGCTAAGCACAAGGACCTGCCCGGGGAGACTGCCACATCCCATGTACTCACCCCATTCCTGTCAAACCACAACAGTGGCAGATCCTCAAGTCCAGAGAGTTGCCCTGGAGGATAAGAGAAACGGACAGAGATTCTTCATATACAGAAGCAAAGTAAGGAATCCTCTCAAAATTTCATTGTCTGCGACCCAACAGGAATGGACTTTGCCACAAATGTGAAAGTGAGGACTGAGAGCGAAAAAATAAAACTTATTTTTTTCCCCTTTGTATATCAGAGCAAAGAGAGATTTCAAAAAAAAAATACATGAATAAGCAAAAAAGAAAAAAAAAAAACAAGAGTCATCTCACAAGATAGTTTTAACTAATATAGTGTTTGCCGGGGATTTTTAAAGTAAGTTTCTTTTCAAATATGCAATTATGTTGTATGTATGTTTTCAATTTTTTTTATCTTTAACGCTATGTTCTAGACATTTTTGCACTTAACAAAATATAAAACATAGCTTTCAAAAGTTAATGTCTTCCTTTAGGAGTAGGCAATTTACCCCAATTGGCCAAAGCTTCATCCTTCTATATTTAAAGTTATTTGTTCTGTTTTAACCATTACATGCAATCTTGTGATGGAATCCTTAGAACTAAATCTTGGTTCTCCTTAATTATTTTCTTAGGATCATTCAGAATCATAGTGTTGCTTTCTCCAATTGTTGACAACTCCCTATATCTACAGGTCAACAAGCATGGGTTAAAGATATTGAGACAGTGAATTTGTATTAAGAACATGCAGATTTTCTTTCTTGTGATTATTTATTAAACAATTCAGTGTGATGATTTCTTTCACAGTGTTTGCATTATATTGCATGATATAAATAATCTAGAAATGATTTGAAGCCTTCAGAAGAAAATGCATAGGTTTTATGCAAATACTATACCATTTTATTTAAAAGACTTGAGCATTCCTGGACTTGGGTATTGCAGGGGGGGGGGGGTTCTGGACTCAATCTACTTGGGATATCAAGGGGCAACTATTTTAAAGCTTTTCCTGTAGCTACAAATCCTCCTTTCACATCCAATAAAAGTCCATAAGAATCTGGTTTTCCATATTTTGGCTGAATAGTTTTCTCTTCTCTTTCTTTTTTTTTTTTTTATTTTCCTGATAATACTTAGTGACATTGAAATGCATTATTTGACTAGAAGAGAGTTGGCATTTTTATCAGCTTGTTGCTTATTTATAATACTGCATCACCTGTGTTGTGCACAGTCTGTTTCTGTCTTTGCTTATTTCTCTTCTAGAATATAACATTTCTTAATAATTTGCAAAAACTGTATATAACAACCATATAGTGTAAGAGTTTTGCCATGTAAGAATTATTATAAATCTTATTTCCTGTTTATTGTTTACAGTGTTATTTTCCATGTCCACATTTTCAGCTTTGACCACATAAAATTACTTTGCTCTATACTTGGGGTCAGCAATCTTTTTCTGTAGAAAATCAGAGAATACATAGTTTAGGCTTTTTCAGCCAAATGGTCCATGTCTCCATTGTTCTACTATCTTCTTATACAAAAACAGTTGTAGACAGTATTTCAGTGAATGGTAAATTCTAAATTTTAGAACGAGTTTCTATTTAAAGCCATTGGTGCCACATTTTTGAGATTATCTTCCAATACATGCGTAAATTGTTCTCTATACTCTATTTTTTTCAATTCTTTTCTATATTCTTCTGTGACTTTACTTTTAAATTTCAGTTTCAATAAATTTATAATTAGCTGTGTTCCTCAAGTGATTTAACATCATTTATTTAACAATACATACTTTCCTGACTAAGTAGGACTACAATCATTGCCAAATTGAAAAAAAATAAATAGGAACATACATACTTGGATTTTAAAGCTCTATTTATGTTCTTGGAATATTAATATGATTCTAATTGTCAGAAATTTTCAGAATAATTTATTATCTAGTATTGTAACTTCAAAAGTCTCATACTTGGGGGTTGAAGAGATGGCTACGAGGTTAGGAGCACTTACTGCTCTTTCAAATGAAGCCAGGTTTAATTCCCAGCATTCACATGGCAGCTCCCAACTGTCTGCAATTCCAGTTCCAGGGGATCTGACACCCTCACACAAACATACATGCAGGTGAAAAACTAATGTTCAGAAAGTAAAAATTAGAAAATGACTCATACTATTTTTTAATTCTTTGTTGTTTGTAACATGAGGGGCCTGCTTGTTGTGGTTTCTGTCCCGCCTAGTACCCCACAGCTGGCAAGCCCCAAAGAAAATCACACAGAGATCTACATAAGTTATAAAACTGATTGGCCCATTAGCTCAGTCTTCTTATTAGCTCTTGTAGCTTATATTAACCCATTATTCTTATCTATGTTAGCCACATGGATCAGTACCTGTCAACTGGGCAGGTTACATCTTGCTTCTCGGTGGTCTGGGCTGGAATGGGAGGAATGGGCTTCCCTCTTCCTAGCATTCTCCTGTTTTCATCGCCCCGCCTCTACTTCCTGCCTGGTTGAGCCTCCTATACTTCCTGCCTGGCCAATCAGTGTTTTATTAAAATACATGATTGACAGAATACAGATAATTCTCCTGTACCAGTTGTTGTTTTTTTTCTTATTTTCCCAAAATGTCTTTTACAGTCATTTTGTCAAATAATAGCAAGTTTTATTATATTTTCATTAGAATGGAATTGACCATATTTACAGGAAAACTGACAGCACAAGTGAATTCTATATACATAATGGAGGCTCTTTTCATTGATTCTTTCCGCATGAATTGACTTTATAATCAAGAAACCCAAATTGTTTTGGAATTTGAAGTTAAGAGCAGTATAACATTTGACAATAAGATACAGGTGTTTAAATTTTAAAATATTTCATTTACATACATTCATTGTTACTGAGTTGGTTTCTGCTATGTTTCTTTTCTGCATGAATTGAAGAAGCTATCTGAGTTTCCCCTGTGTGAAGAAGTAATATAATACAGTCTTACTACCTGACCCACACTCAGAAGTCTTATCATTCTTCTTTTAATAATAATATAATTAAACAGCTAAATCATCTTCTTTTAAAACTTTTAAAACTTCTTATTTGGAAAAAAATGATATTGTAGTTTAATTTTATAATCAATTTTCCAAATAATATATTGCTTTTCTAAAAGTTTATAGATATTTCATGAAGAGTGTATGTGGTTGTGCTCTATTGCAAAAGTCAGATAATTTCCTGAAACTTTCCTGTGAATTTACTTAGTTGACAAAAGATGCTTATCCTTCTATGTATAATTTATTTTCCATTATTTAGAATATGCTTTGTGTTTTTCTCCATTCAATTTAATGTTAGCTGTCAGCTTGCTGTAAATAACTTTTATTATATTTAGGTATGACCCTTGTATCCCTAATCTCTCCAAGACCTTGATCATAAAGGGGTGTTGAATTTGGTCGAATGCTTTTTCAGCATCTAATGAAATGATCATATTTTTTTTCTTTCAGTTTATTTATATGGTGGATTACATTGATAGATATGCGTATGTTGAACCAGCCCTGCATCTCTGGGGCCTACTTGATCATAATGGATAGTTTTTCTAATGTGTTCTTGGATTCGGTTTGCCAGTATGTTATTGAGAATTTTTGCTTCGATATTCATGAGTGTCTGTAATTCGATATTCATGAGGCCTGTAATTTTCTTTCTTGGTTGGGTCTTTGTGTGGTTTTGGTATCAGGGTAACTGTAGCTTCATAAAAGGAATTAGGCAACGACTCTTCTGTTTCTATATTGTGAAATACATTAAGGAATATAGGTATTAGAGAGAGGAGTGTTGAAGTCTCCTACTATTAGTGTATGCGGTTTGATGGCTGCCTTGAGTTTTAGTAATGTTTCTTTTACGTACGTGGGTGCTTTTATATTAGGGGCATACATATTCAGGATTGAGACTTCATCCTGATGACTTGTTCCTGATGACTTGTTCCTGTTATGAGTATAAAATGTCCCTCTCCATCTCTTCTGATTGATTTAAGTTTGAAATCAACTTTGTTAGAAATTAGTATGGCCACACCTGCTTGTTTCTTAGGTCCATTTGCTTGATAAGCCTTTTCCCAGCCCTTTACTCTGAGTAGGTGCCTGTCT
>NW_026068001.1:5320989-5327229 GCF_014885135.2 Alexandromys fortis
CTCTATTCATTTACCTAGATTTCCCATGTCCAGCCGGCCCTCTGTTTGTGTTTTCTTCCTTGCCTCCATTTCAGTTTTCAAGTCTTCAACTGTTTCCATTATCTGTTTGATTGCTTTTCCTTGGTTTCCTAGGGTATCATTCACAGATTTATTCAATTCTTCAAACTTTCTGTTATACTTCTCATCCATTTCTCTAAGGGCATTTTTTACATGCTGTTTAAGGGTGTCAATCACTTTCATAAAGTCAACTTTTTCTACTTCTTCTTGATTAAGGTGTTCATGTCCTTCTGTTGTGAGGTCGCTGGGTTCTGGTGGTTTCATGTTGTTTTTCAGATTGTTGGGTGAATTCTTGCATTGGTGCCTGCCCATCTCTTCCTCCGAATGCTCCCCTATGGATCTCCTTTTACAGGATCAGGTCTCCTTGCCCACTGATGTACCTTCCCAGTGATGGCACTCCCCAGTGATGGCTCTCCTGGTGCCCCAGTGATGGCTCTCCTGGTGCCTAGATCAGGTCTCAGTGCTGGTTGGGAAGCTAGTAAACAAAGCACCTACCTTGCTTGCTGTAGTCAGGCTATTGAGACAAAGGAACTCCAGCCCACCTGGTTGCCCTCTGGATTCAGCCCCAGCGCCCAAGGTTGTAAAAGCTCTTTGACCCTCACCTGGTGCTTTACTATAAGAGGAGGTTCAAATCAACCCCCATTGCCACCATTTCAGAAGCCAGATCCCTGGCTGTGGTCACAGCTATAGCTGATAAGCTTTGTGTGTCCAGCAGTAATTTTTTTTCTTTTTCTGGAATAAAGCTTGCTTCTGGTTTAATAGACTTTGATATTCTGTCCCCATAATTGCATGATCCCGACCCAGTACCACCAGTCTTATTTTCCTTTGCAGGAGTTTGATTCCCCTTTTACCCAGATTGGCATTAGAATTGGTTTTGGTAGATGTTGAGTGAAGTTTCTCTGGGGAATACTAACCAGACAGCACTTTGAATAGCAACAGCAGTAGCTAACTTTTATTGAACACTTGTTCCACCCATCCATTTTCTCATTTAATCACAAAAGAACTCTCAATTTACCTAAGTCAAGTTTGCCAGAAGACACATAGTTTTATATACAAGAATTTAAAAGCATTTTTTAATTTCTGAACTATGTGCCATCCAAACAAATAGTGTTCTATCTTTTATAATATGTTCCTAAATCTACTGATCACCCTAATCTGTAATTAACTTTTTAAGTGCTAGTATTTTATTTTCCTTTCCTTGCAGGCCAAAATGATATATGATCTCAAAGAAAACTCTGAAATTAATCTTTCATTTGAAGAACATTTTCATGCTATCCACATTCAATTTATAGGCATTCAGCATCAGAGATCCCTTATGAGTATTTTAGTCAGAGAGGTTATATGTTCTACTTACTGGAGTGAATATTTTATTTCTTTCTGTCATTTCTTAAACTTTATAGAAGAAAAGTTTTTTTTTAAAAAAAAAATAAACCTGAGTCATATACATACTTTCTGACAGTTAAAGACATAAATTCTCACAGTTGTAGAGAAGGATTTTGCGTAAACACTGAATTCACTAATAGACGTTTAAAGAAAGCAAACTATCTGAGCACAGTTGTTACAGGTTGCATTGTCTACAAAGGAGACTGGAGGATGGAGTTTAGCATGCACACTGCTGTTTAGAGAAGGACTTTTGGAGTGATACTCCCACTGAAGGAGCTAGCAAGATGGAGAAGTCAAGCTCTGCTATTGAGTCAATAGCGGCCTTATCTGACCAAGATCCTCCAGAGGCTCTAGGGCTTTGAAGTTGTCTCAAACTGATCCATAAGAGTAAAATATTTATAGCCCTTCATCAGTCACTAATTAGAAGTGGGCCTGCTGAGAAGGGAGGTGACTTGCTAAGGACACTCTACAGCCTGAGGCAATCTCTGAAATAGTTGACATGAAGGGCTGAAGTCTAACAACAGCATTGGTGACTGTGGCAACCAATTTTCATTTAAATAGGATATGGGGAGGTGAGCCTCCAGTATCCTTGATGGCAATTTGCTGTGAAAACTCAATTATTTCTGAGGTGGTCAAAATGCCTCCCTATAGTTCCAGTTACTTTAAGGTTTGCTTTAATTTTTTTTCAGTTCTTTTAAAGTTCTAATAAAATGGAAATGTAAAGGGAATCCCTGCTCTCTATGGGCAGGACTACTAATTACCAAATAGCAGAACATTTGAGGAAGAAAGAGAACTGACTCTCACTGGCCATTGTACCACCAGCAGTCCGTGAGGCTTTTCAGAGCTTCAGCTTCCATGGTTTCATTTTGCCATCTCAACACTACTTGTGTTTACAAGTGAGAAAATGGAAACACACACAAATTACCCACAGATGAAAAATTGGACATGTAGAACTGGATCACCATAAAACTGTTATCTCACTACGATGGTTCTTTCTGACCAAATGGCTATGATATCAAACACATCTCATTCCTGGATTTTGGAGCATTTGACAAATAGTGGCAGACACTATGTTCTGGGAGCCTCAGCCAAGGCAGATGGTCTCGATAGTGCCCAGAATCCCCCTAGGAGAGAAGAAAGGGCTCCATGTTGTTCATGGACAAAAACCTTAAGTGGAGTCATTGGGAGCAAATCAATGAAAGATCTATTAAAATGTTTCCTTCACGAGGATCTTGAATTATCTAAGCATGTTGATGGATCTTGTGTATTTTCAAGGAAGCAAAATGACAGAACATACCAAGTAACTAATACATTATAAGATCATTTCATACATGCTTTAGGCAACAGGAAACACAGAATTTTTTTTTTTCCTTTTGTTAATCAAGAAAGGATTTCTCTGTCTAACAGTCCTGGTTGTCCTGAAACTCTCTTTGTAGACCAGGATGGTCTCAAACTCACTGAGATCTCCTGCCTCTGCCTCCCAAGTGCTGGAATTAAAGATGCATGCCACCACTGCCCAGCAACACAGAGAAAGTTAAGGACAGCATGTTATTATTAAGGAAATATTGGCTTCCTATTTCACTTAGAACAAAATCCAAATCCCTTGCCACTCTGTCTGTTAGACTTTTTGGTGCTATAAAAACAAAACATGAAAGAAACAATGAAAAGAAAGGCCGCTTTATTGGGGCTCACCATTTCAATGGTTCCACTCCATGCTGGCTGGCTGTATTGTCTCTGGGCTTGTGGTAATACAAAACATCCTAGCAGAAGCACATGGTTGAGCAGAGCTGTTTATCTCATGGCAACCAGGAAGCAGAAAGGCGCTACAGAAAGACACCAGGACCAAGACACATCATTCAAAATGATGCCTCCAGCCACTCACTTCCCCCAATTAGCTTCCACCTGCCACAATATACCCATAGCCTATTCTGATTAATCAATTCATTAATTTGCTAATAAAGTCTGAACCCTTCTGATATAATCATTTCTAGAACCGTCCTCACAGACACCCACGTATGTGCTATCCCAATGTCCAGATAAATTGCCAATCAATATTGACCATCATATATATGACATAATTACTTCCTTAATCTGTGCCCCATTTCTTTGATAGAGCCATATCTGTTTCCCACCACACAGTAGGTTTTCTATTCTTGTAATAATCTTTCCCAAGTCTCTGTGTAACTAATATTCTCTTCTTCCAAATTTCAATTCAAAATTTTCTATTTCATACTGGCCTTTTTTGATTCTTGTAGCTAAAGGCATCTTCTGTTAGCTTTGTTTTCTGCATAACACTTATAAATTTCTGAATTTTTTTGCCCCATTTCACCATTTTTCTCCTCTCAAAGAAGTAAGTAAATAGAAGTAGGAATGTCTCCCCTAATACTTAGAAGAGTGCTTCACATAAACTACACATTCACTAAATATTTTTTAAGTGGATAAGACAGGAGGTTTGAGTTCCATTCTTCTAGAAGATATGAGAAACTGGAATGATCCTCACACCACATTAAAAAGAAGTTTGCTTATCCAGAACAAGTGTTGTCAAACTATTGTCCATATATCAAATTTACCATGTCACCTATTTTTGTAAATAACCAACCTCAATCGCTTACGTATTGTCTATGACTGTTTTCACACTACAGCAGCTGAACTAAATAATGCCACAGATACTACACGGCTCACAAGATTTAAAATATTTTGATATGACCCTTTAAGAAAAAAGCCTTTTAATATTTTGGGAAAAGGGTGACAATCATATCTTGCCTAAACTCCCCTCAGCAGTTTGAATAGGATGACACATGCCAAAGATTTTTGTAGGGTGTGAACTTCTACTCATGTTATCTAGGAAGATGATTGTCATGATAACATTGCAAACAATCAACCATTAATAATTATGCAAAATAAAGACAATGCATTTTATTGCTAAGATGATTCCAAACCAATATCAATGAAGTTTGAAATAACCTTTGTAAGTCTAAGCCAGTCTTCCCTACTTAAGTATCAGCCCAACTGTGGAGTAACATACTTAAGATTAAATTTCTACTTCATTTATCAGCTATGTGCTTTTGGATCCTCACCAACTTTGCATTTTAGGTTCTCTCCCTGCAAAATGGAGCAGTAATACTGAAGTGAATTGCTATAGGAGTGTTGGGAGTATCAAGCGAGCCGAGCCTATTGTCACAATTCTAGACACAGCCTGGACTCACCTGAGAATAGTCTCCATGAGGGTTAGCAAGGCCAGATTGACCCGTGAGCATTCCTGGGAGAGGTTTTCTTAATTGGGATGAGAAGCCTACCCTGTTGTGGACAACATCATTTCACATGTGTGACTCTAAAGTGAATTAAAAGAGAGTGACATGAATGTTAGCATATATGCAAACCACTGTCCTCTGCTGTTATCTGTGGATGCTATGTGACCAATGCTTTACATTTCCATTGCCTTGACTTCTCTGCTATGCTGAACTGTAACCTGGAACTGTGAGCGAAAACAAGCCTTTTCTCCCCTAAGTTGCTTTTGTGTTAAAGTATTTTGTTACCACTACAGAAAAAAAAAAAAAGAACGTAGGACGTGTGCAGTAATACCTGGACCATTCTCAACACCATCAATGAGAATTTCTCTCATCATCATCGTCATCATCAGTTTCATCATCACAGCTCTGCATCCTGAACTAATTGTGTATCTCAGGAAATAATTTCTATGCTTGACTTTTCATTCTATGGAGGAGTCAGTGCAGGATACCAGTGATCTTCCTTTCTCACCTTTTCTGTTATATTCATGTTTTTCTCCCAAGGCTGCACCATCCTCTTCTGAAATGGCCTTGGAATGTTTGTTTCATCCTAGCCTTTCTGTCTCCTTACTTTCCACATTGAACTACTAATATTTGTCTTTCTAGAATAAATAATGTGCTGTGGAGCTGTATTTCATTAGCTCCCTAGTTCTTGTCTCAAATCTTGTGATAATCATATCACAGGGTAGATACCTGACTTCACTAGACTCATAGTCCAGTCCAGCCTCCACATAGCATCCATGTTGTCCTCTAGAACAAAATCAGGCTGTTTATTTACAGTTTACTGAGCTGTAATTTTACCTTCTGAGATGGCAGCTACCTCCAGTCAGCTGTGGCTTGAAAATATTAATTGGAAAACTCCAGAATAACAACTCAAATGTTTTAACTTGCATGTGTTTCAGAGTTTCATGACAACATCCTGCTCCATCTTAAACAAGGCTGAATCATTCATTTGTTGAGAGTATCTATGCTGCATATGCATCTGTATATTAGAATTTTTCACACACACATGTATATAGAGAGTCCAGTGCTATTGCCTCAGGACTCCACTGACAATACTCAGAACATATCTTCCTGTGGGTAAGGTGGGGATGGGGAATATTGGAGTTAAAAATTTCCAGATTTCCCATTACTGTTGTATGAGAACCTTCTAGACCTGTTACCTGCTCCACTTTGGGGGTTTTGTCTTCTACTTGTCCTCTGCTGGTACCCACTATATATATATATATGTTGGAATATGAGCGGCGGCGGGGCTGCGTCCCTAACACCCCGGCCGCTTGGCTAGCTCATGCCCGAAATAACAACACGCAAACTGTATTCATTTAAGAACTGCTTGGCCCATGAACTCTAACCCTTACAGGCTAATTCTCACCCCTTGGTCTAGCCCATTTCTAATGATGTGTGTAAGCACCCCAAGGTGCGCTTACTGGAAAGATTCTAGCCTAAGTCCATCGTGGGTTGCAGCTGCCTGGGAGAGCAGAGCGTGGTGGCTGTCCGGTCCCTCTGGAAGCAG
>NW_026068001.1:5329845-5332608 GCF_014885135.2 Alexandromys fortis
ACCAAGACATTTCTTTATTGCTAAAACAATGAAATCAACAGATAAATAGATGACACTCAAACATAATATATATATATATATATATATATATATATATATATATTTCAATATTGTGCACCTACTTACTGTTCTCTGAGGCAGCCGGCAAATAATTACTGATGATTAAGTTTCTTATGCAGCATTATATCCACGGAAATATGACCTAATATATGACAGAAATTATAACAAAATAACCAGGCATTGAGCTAAAGCTTTTCCCCCATTAATGTAACATCTACATCATAATTTCATGTCAAAATAACTTCTGGTTTCAAAAGTTACAATACAACTATGTATAGAGTGGGAAATCATTTGGGTTGTCTTTGAGAAACATTTGCTAAATATGGGTCTCTGCTAACAACGGCATTTTCCTTTTAAAAATATCATAGCAAACTTACTATGGATAGAAACTATGACTGAAGAACAACTAGAAGCAGTAAATAGAAGAAATAGATTTCAATTGTTAAGGTTGATTGAAAGATTCTGGGTAGGGAAAGGAATTGCAGCAAGAATAGACTAATCAATCACTAAGTGGGTATAACAATAGAGGGTTCCCAGATAGCAGAAAGAGTGAGCAGAGGACTAAGCTGAAGCAGTGATTGATATGGAGCAGAAACAGCTGAGTCCCCTTAGGGAGTGTCAAGTGCTCTACCTAAATAGGGTCCCAGTCAGGGAAGCACAGAGCTCCCTACTGGGGCTAGCCAGGAAATTCATTCTTTTTAACACTTATCAGGGAGTCTTAATGGATGCTCAAAAGATCATTTTACCTACATTAGTTACTACTGAGGTTTGTGTATGTGAGGGGAGCAGTAAAGAAACTGCTGACATAACTGTCCCATTAATAAGGAAGGTTTCTTATTGTGCATAAGAGAGAGGGAGAGACAGAGACACAGAGAGAACATTCAGAGGCATCTGAAAATGTCCAGAGCAGAGAAAGAAAGAAGTGGGCTGAACATGGCCAGTGTGCTGGAGAGGGTTAGAGCTAGGGAAGGAGGGAAGGAATAGATAATAGTGGAGGGAGTGAGATAAAAAAAGAGAGAAGATAGATAGAGAGAGAGAGAGAGAGAGAGAGAGAGAGAGAGAGAGAGAGAGAGAGAGAGAGAGGAGACTAGTGAGACTAGTGGCATGAGTGTGAGTAGATGATGGTGGGGAGGGCCAGGAGATTGGTGTTGGCTTTTGGAAATGGACGATAAGTACTCGTGAATACATGCTGAGGGATCCTGGATGCTAGCATGGACTTTAATATGCAGCCACAGTAAGTGTTGTTGGAGGGCTGTATGTCTCTTCTGCCAGAAAGGAAATGACTTTTTTGGTGGGTGGAAATGCATTTCACTGAGGAATACTCAGTTTGTCTAATCATCAGAAACCTTCCTATAGTCCTGGATGTTTAGACCGCCTGAGACCTAACAGGCTGACCCTCAATGAAAGTTACCATCCGATATAGTACTGTCCCTGCTAATGTTCTGACCTCTTTGATGGTGCCAAATAGATAGTTCTTTTCCCTGGTGTTCTGGTGCACCCTCTCAGCAACTACATTTTGACTATCTTATGTTGTTGCTAAGAAGGAAATAAACAATGTAGCGAAAGAAAGCAAGAAAGGTAAGAAGGAGAGAGGAAAGGAAAACAAGTTGTAGCTCATTCTTTGAAACTACTAGAACTGTGTATAAAGCACCGTTGGGATTTTGGAAATTGCTGAGCAATGATGTTTTATTTGCTTCCATGTATGAGCCCAGGACAACCTCTCAAATTAACCCAGTACTTGGAATTCATATCTAATTCATGGTTCTCCTGCTTCTGCCTTTCTGTCATATCCTACTGGCATATACCACCATAACTGGGTCATACCTAATTTGTATCTAAACCTCTTGGGTCATTTCTGGGAATGAAACCTGCCAGTTATCACACTAATCATTTGTCATCAAAGAAAGCAACTTGTTCTCACAACCTTTCTGTGTAATTAGCAATCTACATGCCCATGGAGTAAAATGGGTATGAGTGCCATGGAGAAATGACCTCAGCTCTTCATATGCTTTGCTTCAAAATAGACTCTGATAGACATGAGAGAAGACAATAAATGGGGTTTCTTTTGTTATTTAGATATTTTTAAACTTTCCATCTGGAAATTATTTCTGACACTAGTAAAATTCCAGTCTCTCCTGGAAATATCTAACTTTGGTGATTTCCCAATTTTCACAGACCTCAAGATGTTTCATCCTTGGAGACAAGTCTGAAAAATTCATTTTATCCAGAACATGCTGTACAAGATAAATAATAATAATCCTACATCAACATATAGTGCAGCGAGTGAGTCTGGACATGAGGAATGAATCTTCTTGAATTTTACCATCTGGTCTAGCAAAAAGATTTCAAAAGTTCAGTTAGAACAGAATAAGTTATAGCACACTATGACTATTATGAACCGGCAGAAGTTGGTGCTATCATTTACAAAGAGGTGAGTGACCTGAGACCAGAACCATGAGGGGCAGTGGAGGGTCACCTGCGGCCTCAGGGGTCCCCTGGTGGATGGCCTGAGGCCTCAGTGGGAGACAGACAGATAGAAAAGACATGCAGAGTGAGTTTGGGTATGGAATTAATTTATTTAGTGGGTTATGGAGGGGGAAGGGGACATGGGGTGGGCGGGGGAGAAGAGAGAATGGTAAAAGCTGCCTCTTCAGAAGAAGGAGAGAGAGAGAGAGAGAGAGAGAGAGAGAGAGAGAGAGAGAG
>NW_026068001.1:5333981-5360158 GCF_014885135.2 Alexandromys fortis
CCATGCTCAGCTCTCCCAGGCAGCTGCAACCCACGATGGACTTAGGCTAGAATCTTCCCGGTAAGCGCACCTTGGGGTGCTTACACACATCATTAGAAATGGGCTAGTCCAGGTGCGAGAATTGGCCTGTAAGGGCTAGAGTTCATGGGCCAAGCAGTTCTTTAAATGAATACAGTTTGTGTGTTGTTATTTCGGGCATAAGCTAGCCAAGCGGCCGGGGTGTTGGGGACACAGCCCCGCCGCCGCTCTTATTTCAACAGATGTCAACTTCGATTATTTCTCCAAGTTGATTAGGACATCTTTTGGTTCCCTCTTTAGCAAGTATGAAAAGTAAGCTCCCCTCACAGTGTCCCTACTGCACTTTGGAAATCAGTATCCTTAATTACTCCATTTTCTTTCACAACAACATTTGCAAATTTGTAACTTTGTAAGGGTTTAGGAATATATCTCTCTCAAATATTCCAGGATTAATGTGCTTGTTTAATGATCCTTTCTACTCTTTTAAACAGTATTTATGACAGTTTCCAAATTGTATCATGATACTTATATAAGCGACCAAAGACAACCAAAATTCATAACAAACAATGAGTTCTTTGCTTAGACTTTCTGGTCAGGGGGTGTTTCCATTAGGCTATATTAGAACAGCATGTATCTGAGCTGGAGAATTTTTTTACAAATTCAATAAATATTTATAAAGGACTTCTTGCAAGAATAAGTACTAAGTACATACCAAGCTTCAGAAAAGGGGAGTCACAAAGGCAATATGATATGCCTTGTTTCCAGGTTATTTGTACTTTAGACTGACTAAAATTAATAATCAAATTTTCTGCTTTCTTAACTTTTACTGTTTGCCTCTTGTCATCCTCAAAGATGCTAATAAGTTCAGTACTATCAACTCCATTTTAAAGATGCAAAAACTGAGGCTCCATGAACTAAAGATACTTTTGGAAGGCTGTTAACCTCATGTTAACACCTAAGAACTATCCAAAACCAAATTATCTGGCTCAGGTTTTATTATGCCCAGTTGGTGGGAACCCCAAAAGACCACCAGGGAGATTGACACACCAAAATGCAAAAGCAAGGTTTATTGTGTGCACATACAAGCCTGCAGGGACCTCATTGGTACAGAAGTGGCAAGAGGAGGTGCCCTGCCCTTCTAGAGGGCATTATTTAAAGGCAAAAACCAGAAAAGTTATTTTACCAGGGTATGTGCTGGCAGGTGATCCTATCTACAATGGTTGGAATGATAGGATTTCCTTTGGATGATCTGTTCCTGGGTGGTGCCTGGGTGGTCTTAGTTTATGGTCTTTCTTGCAACCAGGTATTGCTTTAGGGAAAACTACTGAGACTCAGGCCTCTATTGAGCTTGTCCTGACTGGGTCCTACAAGTTTAACATTCTCACTTGCTGCAGAGAAGGAGAGTCAGCTTTTGCTAAGTCAGGGAAGGAACTCAACGCCATTTAGACTGATGTTTTTCACAAGCTATATAGCTTCACTGGAGTGCTGGAAAGCACACCATAAAAGAGAAAATGAGCAAAGACTTGTTTCCTGTCTTCTAAAGGCTTCTGAATCGATGGTGGGCATGTGTGGCGTAGAGAGAAAGAAAAGGAACTTTAAAAAGTCGTAAATGGATGGGGACTGGAAGCAGTGGAATGGTAACACATATGCAAGGAGACGGCCCCTGTCCTAGTGGAGCTTAAGGTATTTATCATGTTCAGCATTGTGTGCGTGTCCCAAAGTCTGCCGCTGGGTCTGAGATCTAGTTGATATATATGCAAACAAACAAACAAAAAACCCACAAAGTGTTGGAGGCAAAGAAATACCAGAAAACAATCTCAGTATGTAGTGTATCTTTAAATGTGATGAAGAGGAAATAATCATGAAACAATAAGAATTAGATATTCTGCTTAATTCAGGGGAAAATTGGGAAATTCACTGTTTGGAGAAAATCAGGTTTGGAACTGTTCTCTGCTGTCTGGAGAATAATCTACAGTAGCCATCCTTTGGGTTTGAAATGAGTGCATTTACTAAGTATATAGAAAACAAAGGAGCAAATCATAAGTGGCAGAGAGCTAGAAACAGCAAGTAGCAAAACATCATCAAACCAGGAGATTGCAACACTCAGTAGAGAACAGTGGTGAAGCCTGACTGAGAAAGCAAAGATAACTCATTCAAATTAGAAGCTGACAAATCTCTACATCAACTGAGGAAAGTGAGGCAGTCAGCTGGGCTTCTCCACTGCGTCTTCTCTCAGAATTCTCAGACTTCCTACTACAGTCACTTTCAAACCAAGGAATAAACAATAGTGACTCCTGCGGAAAGAATTTCTCTGCTAGGTGTTCTCAAGCAAACAGTGTTGTAACACTCTTCTCTGCTTGCTGTCTCCTCCCCCAAGCCCCACCCCTGATCCCATGCCCCATCCCACACTGCACCCCTCTAGTGACAAGCATGCTTTTTGTTACAACCCCATCTGACTCAGCACAGGGCATCTGGGAGGAGACCAAAGCATGCCTCTGCCCCTTTGAAATGTTTTTGTCCTTAACGTTGGACTTCAGCTCACGTAGAATTTATTTGATATTATGAGATAGGGCTCTATAGTGTAAATTATATTGGCAAGCAGTCATGTGTTTTTTAAACTTCTTCAAAGGCGGGGGGAGGGATGTCGGATGAAGGAAGGAAAACCCTGGGACTTCTCAGAATGATGACAGCACGTACAATTTCTCATTTGAATATTTCATTCTGATTTTCTATGTCTTAGCAACTTTTCTACATTTTCTGTCATGTAAATTATGTAAAACTGAAAAGCCTACTTAGAAATCCCTAACCAAACAGAAATACAAATATTTTCTTCCAGATAATTCTCATATGTTTTGGTATTTCTACAAAAAGCAGGAGTTATTGTCAAGAAAAAGGAGAAATGGGCATTTTTTTTCTGTACAAGTGATATATGGGTGTCTCTTATATTGGATTTTTTTATTTTCAACGTGAACTGCATAGTATTTGTATAATGCTATGAAATATATTTTTAACAGCAAATAGCTGGCTCAAATACTCTAAAGAAGACAAAGAGTTCAAAATGGACATAAATTTTGCAATGAGTCCCAGGTATGAAATATCCCTTCAGTTCTTTCCAAAGAACCTGGGAAAGAAATTGAACCTCACCCCCATGTTTTATTCTTGACTTCCATAGCAGCCCCGGGCATAGGGATAGCTTAACTGAGATCATGGCATTTATGCTAAGAATTTGAGGGTTCAAGAAACAATAGCAAGGGTGCTATTGTTTAAAAGACAAAGGTCAGAATAACAGTTATGGGTTCTGTGTACATTTTTTTTCCAGAACCTTAACAAGTTAAAAAAAAAAAGACCTTCTTTGAATAATGTGTTTATTTCATTTATGGCAGGAAACAAAATAATGATAAATAAATAGTGTTAAAATAACAATAGCTGATATTAAATGACTACTTGCTTTGGATCAAACATCGTAGAAAAGTTTAACTGTAGCTATTTCTTTTACTCTGAATGGCAACAGCTTTATCTGAATATCCATTTGATAGATTTTTAAAGATGAAGTTCAGAATGTGTAAGTAACTTGTTCAAGTTCCTAGTATTGTAGAGCTAAAATTCAAAGCTAAGCTTACCTGGATTTAAGTTTCATGTACTTAATAATAGATTGTTTAAATGTGGTCTACAACTAGACAATACTCACCAAGTGCATTCACATGTTCCCCAAAGGAGACAATATTCACTACGATGTAAAGTAGGTGTACTATTCATAAGATCCCAAACTAGAAAATGCCCAAATGCACACCATTGGATAAACAGATAAGCAAATTGTGACACAATGATGCGTGTCGTGCCAATGCCGTACATGGGCGAGAAGAAGTTGCCTGCAGCTACATGCAACTAATAGATAAATAACACAAATATTGTGCCAAGAAAAAGAACCCTGACCCCTAAGATATACATACTAACTTTTTTAACATTTCTATTTTAAACATGAAATAAATAGACTAAGGGATTTCAGTGGTTATTTTTTGAGGTCAAGAGGAAGGCAGCACTGGGAATCATCTAGATGTTTGTAATCTTGTTTCTTGGCCTGGGTCCAGATTACAATAGTGTTCACTTTACAGGAGTTCATTGGTATGTACAACTGTGATGAATGGGCATGCTTTTCCACATGGGTAATAAGTCAGGGGTAGAACGTATAAACGCTCCTCCATTTATCATGAGCTTATACCCTCCATAAATACAAATCTATTGAGACTCCAAAATGCAAACTCCCAGCTTTAGTGACACAGCATACTATAGAGTTCTTTTTGCATGACTGCAGAAAATGACTGTGAGCTGTGACTCTCTGTCACTCCCTGCCTGGTAGCACCATGACACAGATACAAGATCCACTGCAAACAGGTGACTCCCCCCTCAAACTATCAAAATTCAAATGTTGAAGTTTGTTATCTAATAAATGCATATCACTTTTATGCTACCGTATCTTTCAGGAACCTTTTATAGTTGATGTCTGACATCTGGTTTAGTGTCTACTTCTGGGGAAATTAAACCCACCCGCATACAGAAAAGTAGCACAAAATGATAAAGAAAAACCATGGAAATATCGATTTGACAATGATCTTCTTTCATAAATATAAACAATTATCCCTGGAGAGTGACGAATAACACCCTACAATAAGCTCGCTTGGTTACCTTGCCAGAAGAATTCAGCAGCGCAGTGTATCTGTTTGGACAGCAGGGAAGTGTTTGCTTTAATATCAACACCTGCAGAATGAAATTCAACCAATTAAGTTAGGAAATTGCCATTTGCAGATAATTATTATTTAGCCAGTTTCTAACTTCACAGCTCTGCAGCCATTTGAGGACAAGGTCTCACAACTGCCACAGGGTGTGGTGTCGTAGATGGTCTATTTTAACTTAATGATCTGGAAGAGGAAATAACCAGCATGATAATGACACTGCAAACGATGCTAAATAGAGAGAGTTGCAAGTGCTAATAAAGGCAGCAGAACAAAATGGGGGAGACTTTGTTGGTAAAATCTGGGCTTTAATGAAGAATGCCAGTCCATTGAATTGCCAATTGTTGGCCCAGACAGTAGATGCCTGAGCAGACTCCTCTCAGCTCAAAAATGGAGGTCTCATATCTAAAGTAATTGAAAATTTTATTTCAGCACTGCAATTTAAAAGAACCTTCTTTAAGCTTTAAAATTGTTTTTAAAGTTACAGAGAAATTGGGACTCTGGTGCAATATTTTCTGCATTCAGTGTCCCCTATTAATGACATCATACATTAACACAGCACATTTGTCAAGACTAATGAGCCAATATTGGCATACTGTTATTTTTAAGTTTTGTTTTTAATTGTAAGTTGACAAATTGCACATCTATTTCTGGGGTACAAAGTGATTTTATGATGTATTAACACAATATGGAAAAATTAAACCATGCTAATTAAAATAAATCCATCATCTCAAACACTTGTTTTTGTGGTGAGAACATTAGAAATTAACTTAGTATTTTTGAAATATACTTTATTGCTTAGCATACTCACAACACCATATGCCATATTTCAAACAAACCAACCATTTTCCGAATGTAGCCTTGTGTCTTCTGCTTATCATCGTCCCATCCCAGTCATTCCACTAATCAACTCTGCTTTTTTGAGCTTAGTTGTTTTAAATTAGACATGTAAGTTAGAACACAGACTTTTCTCTGTGTATCTGACCTATTTATCTTAGCATATTGTCATCCAGTTTCATTCATATTATCACAAATGACCAATCTTCATTTTTAAAAGACTAGAATAGTATTTCATCTCAGAGGCATATTTTATTTTCTTTACGTGTTCATCTGGAGAAGGGCATTTGGGTTGATTCTTCTTATTGGCTATTGTGAATAGTGCTGCAATGAACATGGAAGTTCAGACATCTCAACATAATGGTTTCAAATCTCAGTAAGATGCCTAGATCAGAAGGTGATACTAATTTGGTTGTTTCAGGAACAAGCATGCCATTTTCTATAATGGCTGTATTAACTTTTTTTTACCAGTAATGCCAGCAATCTTCACAAATGCTTTAAAAAATCATCTGATTTTTTAATAATATACCTTCTTAATGGGCTGACATGATGTCTCAAAGTGATTTGCATTTTTCTGATGATCAGTGATATTCAGCAATTTCTCATGTTTATTTTGGACATTTGTCTGTCTTCTTTCATTAATCATTTTAATTCACTGGCCAAAAGTTCCATAGCTGGATCTGTCCAGTGATGTCTTTCTTTTTCCAGAATGTGATTTCCTTATCTTTTGCTGTTAAAAATCAGAATATTAGAACTGGAGAAATGGCTCAGCAGTTAAGAGCACTTACTATTTTGTAGAGGACCTATGTTCGGCACCATAATTAAATCAGGCAAGTCACAACTGTCCTTAACTAAAGTTCCAGTACATATTATGGTCAGTTGTATGCACATGGTATACAGAAACTCATACAGGTATACATTTGTGCATATATTAAAGATCAGAGTGTTATATTGGGGAATTGGAATTGAGGTAAGTAAGTCTCTAGTTTAAGAATTGGGGTTAAATTGATTGAAAATATGCAGTTAGAATTTGGGGTAACAATATTTGCTGAGACTTCTAAATCCTCCAGGGCCTTGTCTTTGTCTACTCTCTGGACTTAGTGAATTGTAAAGTACTTCCCCTGAGACAGAGTCTGGATCTTGAAGCTTTTCCCAGATATGAGCTATTATTAACTATAGTGGTGCCAGATTGGTATGAGGTGTATATATGAGTGAGACACACTGGTCAAATAGTATACCTTGTTCGTTCTTCTTCTGTTTTGTTTGTTTGTTTGTTTGTTTTCCACTCATGTTATATTACAGCCTCTTGTCTAGGGGCTGGCTATGGTAGAAGGAATAGTCTTTGACTAGCTGAAATAGGATGTTGGAAAGCTTCTTCTCTGGGAGAATGGGGCTTTTTCATGCTGAAGGTCTTGGGAGGAAGCCAGAGTGATTATGTACCTCATTCCTGGATCCAAGCACCAAGTGAACTCTCTATAAATTTGCCAGGAAATCTGGTGCGTTGCTAGAGGTAAACCCCTCTGAATGCTGTCCTTCCACGAGTCTCTTACTGTCATACTGTTCCACATTTAGCCTCACAAAATTCTAAAAATTGTTGTGTACATGTTCCTCTCAGTTGTTCTCTCCAGAGGCCTCTGCTCCAGGAAAGCATAGCCCAACTGCGACTTTAGATGTGCCTTTGTTTCCAGATTCTAGGGTGACAGCTTGTCCTAAAGCCATTCTCTAGTGCATTCAAGAATAATTGCTGGTTTTCAACTTTTCTAGGTCTTTTGCCTAATAACAATTAGTAATCACCTCTTCACATCAGATCTGCAGCAGGTATCCGCCTTACACTGATACTTAATCAAATAACATGGCTAAAAGATACCTAATACTTTTATTCTAAGAGGTAAGTTGAAAAGTTGCCCATGTTGAGTGTCTAAAAACTATGCTAAATATTAACTTGGTTGCTAAATAAGTATGGGACCACGAGGCATCAGATACTACTATTCATTTGTTTGTTTGAAGTATAATTGCATTGTTTCTCCCCTCTTTATGCTTCCACTCAAATTCATAGTGTCTTTTTCTTTAATTATGCCCTCCCCATTCTCCCTGTGTACAAATGCAACCTTTGAGTTCATTTTCTCTTGTTTGTATATGTATTTTTCAGGCAGGGCATTTGATATCAGATAATCCAGCAGGGGGCTCTTCCCTGTAGAAAAACGAATTCTCCCTCTCTCAGCAGTTGTTAATTGCCTGTAGCTTTTAGTATAAGGGTGAGGTCCCATGAAATTTTTCACATCTACACTGAGATGCCAACTGTTGTTAGAATTGCTCGGGTCTTCCTACGCACCAATGTTGTTGTGATTTCAAGGTTATAACTTCAAAGTCATAGCTAAAAGGTGCTATCTCACAGCAGACTTTCTGATCGTCTGGCTCTTAAAATCTTTCTGACTACTCTTCTGCAATGTTCCCTAAGCCTTAGGTACAGGAGGTGTGCTGTAGCTGTATAACTGCAACAGGACCACCATGATCAGTTGTTCTCTGCATTTTGACAAGTTTTGGTTTTCCATAGTGGTCTTCTTTGCATCCTTAGTGTCCAGGTATTATCCTAGAAAATGTAATTACCTCAGTGAACAAAGGAAAGCTCCTTCTTCCATGAAGCTTACAAGCTATGCAGAGAAGGGCAGAAAGTTATAATAAATGCATGATAAAATAAAACTGAATAAGAGCAACAAAGAGTAATAATACACATGTTGGGGATTTTATTTTAGAGTAAATCAACAACAAAACAAACCAAGCAAGCAAGAAAACAAACAAAAAAATCCCCAGAATGAAGATAGAAATTTCAAAGAAAATGTCTAAAAGAAGTTGAAATGTACTCATAGGATATGTGAAGAAGTCCTTTGGGAACATACTTAGACTGTCATATAGAGGAACTGAACACTGCTTTTAAGTGGGATGGAACCCATTGGGAGAATTTTCAATAGAAAAAATGCTACTATCAGACAGATTTCCAAAGTACCATCCAAGTTAATGCACTGAAAGCTGATGGTTTGAAGTAGGGAGGACAAAAGAGAAGCTACAGAAATTGTGTAAGGTACCACTGAAATTGTCCCTGCCAGAGATGATGGTTCCTTAGAAAAAATGAAATGGGATCAGATTTTATAATCATTTTAAAGAAGTTAATGGAGGACGACTTGTTACTGAGCCCCAGTAAATGACAATAACTTCCATGGGCTTCATAAAAGTGTAAGCATCTTCTCCTCAAAGAGAGCTCATTTTGGTGCTGAACCGAGTGGCAAAGGAAACCTGAAAACCAGTATTTTAACTGACTTTGCTGTTCACAACCTGTTAGAAATTTGAAGAATATTTATTTTCTGTTAAGCCCAACCATTTGTTTCACAGAAGAAAAAAAAATATTCCTAAAGATTAAGTGGCATTTTGTAAATTGCTCACACCTGAGTGGGTCTCATTCCACTGCATCATGCTTCTCTTTCATCTGGTGAGAATGTACAAACCAAAGTAGCAGATGATTGCTAATCCTACCCAAATTCATCGTAACATGATTCTTTCATGAAGTCCATGGCATGTGGATCATTTTTGAGACAACATCATAAGAGCAAGACAGGGGTGGTTTTTTAGTGCATTGCACTCCAAACACTGCATGTGTTTTTCCTCATCAACAAGAGCACACAATCTCTAAGAGAAGTTTTTAGAAGAAAAAAATAAAACAAAGAAGAAAGCAAATAAAATCCATGGATTAGCCAGTCATAACTGCTTAAGAAATGTGTCGGGGCTGGCAACATTGTTTATCTCCACACAATTTCATATGCTCCCTTGGTTATCTTCGGGCCTGCCACTGGTGTAACACAGAGGGGCTATTTGGGTAGCATATGCTCACTTACCAGATGAAAGAGAAGCATAGTGCAGTAGAAAGAGATCCACTTTATCTTAATTGGCTGAGTTCTCCTGGAAAAGATATTCCTGGACAGAAGAGGAACACAAATGGAAATCCTTAGAAATAAATTGAGAAGCTTTGTAGTTCATAAAATATTTTTTTTCTTAACTGGAAATGCCTATTATTTCTTCTGCATGTCAGAGGCTGAAATGGGAGATGTATGCATTGTTTATGTAAATGTCCTAAGCAGCCTTTAGAGGTAGGTAGTGTTATTTCCATTTTGTAGATTAAATGATGAACTCAAGTGCTTTGAATGCATTTACCAACAAAACTAATGACCCAAATATTTTGTCCCAAATATTTCACTTAGGGTAATGAGGATGACCAAATTCATGAAACCTGAGAAGTAGACAAATGAAATTGGCAACAGTTCATTAGTTATATATACTCTAGGCCAGGGGAGAAGTATGCTATGTTGTGCAAGATCGTATGAAGGTTATAGCCATGAACAAAGTGAACACTAGGGCTATAAGAGACAGGTTTTGTAGTATCACATTTATAACGGGGACCCCTTGGTTCCCAAGGGACTGTAAAATTGGGCTACTTGAACAGTGTTGTGAGCTGACAGAGAAGAACCCATGCCCTGGCACTAAGGTAGGAGCTATGCCTACGTTGAGAAGTGTTTCTCTAGGTGACCATGCCTAGGTGAGTTGTGAGGGGAAGGTTGGAGGAAGTCCATTCCAAGTCCTCTTGGCTTTACAGACACCAGAATAGGGTGCGATACTGAACCTTGCCTTTTAGACACCAGAACAGGAAGGGTGTGATACTGAGCCTTGCCTTACACTTCTCACTCTGTTTCTCCTTTTGAGCAGAGAGTTTTCAAATTGTGGACAAGCTCGCAGAACTGCCAAGGGCATGAGGTTAACTAAGGGTCCCTCTGACCTCAAACTCACATTTACTTTACAAAGGGTTCACATTCCGTCTCTAACCAGCATTTCAATATGACTTCTATAAAGAATGAGGCTAGAATGGAAACAATAGACCATTTTCCGGCTGAAGGCAATTTAGAAAAGAATGTTTCTGTCCCTTATGGCCCAAAGCCATCACCATTGCCTGAAAAATCTCACCACAAATTCTTTGCCACCATTGGTCATGACAAGGCCCACTCATCCACCTATGTGTCTATTATTTAACCCATTTAAACTGTAACTTGGCCCAGTCTGCTATAGCTCTGGGGAAAATGCTGGTGTGACTTGAAAAAAAATTGACATGGAGATTCTGACATGCATGTTGTTGTTTCCAGATGTTTGTATTGTTAAATAACTTAATGACTACTACAGTTCTTCCATATTCTTCCATTCCTGCACTTAAGTCTGTGATGACAGTCAAGCACTGCTTGCTGCATGCTGTCAATCGTCATTCTAATTTGTACAATAGACGTGTGAGTACCTTCCCGCCCCAAGTTTACTGGACCATTCTATTTTGATCAGAACTGCAAAGTAGAAATGATTGGTATTCTTACAGATTTCCTGGGAGCAATTAAGTTACTTGTAAGAGATCCCATGGGACTGCCGTTTATAGACAAAAAATTAAAAACAATAATTTTAGGAACTAGGGTTTAGAAAATTTCAAACAGAATATATAGCACATGTAATTCAACAGTGCCAGTGAACTGCACTATGCATGAATTTGGAATTTGATTCAATATGGTTTTCAGGTTCTGAAGACAAGCTAGTCCATTTTCTATGAAAAAGGTCTCAAGATTTTAAAGCTAGTTATTTCCCAATAAAAGGAAGTCACAAAGAACAAAATGAAAACTGATGAGAATGCAGAGAAGTATCAGATGACATCATTCTCCACAGAAGAGTACTGGAGTCGAGATGAACGTGAAGTATAATCAAAATACCGAAATCTCTTGATGGCGAAGCAAAATGTAGATAAAACAAAAACCATATGTATATGGAACAATTGACTTAACAACCCTATCTATAGGAAATAAAAACACACTGGAAAAATATAAGACACCACCAGGATAATTATTTCTGTGCTATTCTGAATAGTCAAAGATTAGGAATAACTGAAATATATACTACCAGCAGAAGGATTGAATAAATTTGACATATCCACCCAAAAGAGACCTACTCAGTTGTGAAAAGGAACAACAATATTTTCATAGACTGCTAATTGGATAAAAATATACATGTTATGTTAGGAAAGGTAGGAAGTGCTATCGTAGATGGAAGAGACTTGGGAAATACATCCATAAAAGCCATGCTTTAGATTCTCACCTTATATGCTATACAAAAA
The DNA here is from genome assembly GCF_014885135.2 of Alexandromys fortis. Taxonomy (NCBI): domain Eukaryota; kingdom Metazoa; phylum Chordata; class Mammalia; order Rodentia; family Cricetidae; genus Alexandromys; species Alexandromys fortis. The sequence continues at coordinate 5,345,754 of NW_026068001.1, forward strand.
ATATTGTTAAGACAACTAGGGAAAATTAAATACAGATGAGACATTAGGTAATAAAGAATCACTGCTAACTTTGCTGACGTGAAACAAGAGTTTGGTCATGTTTTCTTAACATGTCCTTGTCTATAAATTTGATAGACTTTGGCAGGAAGAAATTACATTGATTTTCCTCAATGATATCAAAAAAATTTTGAGATAAGGGCTTATTATCTTTGAGAGAATATCTCAAATATATCCCAGAACTCACATTATAATCCAGCCTGGCCTCAAACTTATGACATTCTCCTGACTCAGCTTCCCAAATGCTAAGATTATATTTGTGACCTTGAATTTCATTATAGAAATATGCCAATGGAGAATAAAGAAGGTAAAAGAAGGGGTAGAGATGAATTAAAGCTAAATGACAGCGCATTGCTAAATGTTCAAGTAGGATGAGGAAGCACATGGAGGATATTATTTTGCTATTTTTGTATATGATTAGAAATTTTTGTAATACATTTAAATGAGTGTACTACATATATATATATATACATATATATGAATAAATATATTGTATACAGCAACAGTGTGAGATAAAGAAATAGAAACAGTTGGATTAGGGATATACAGATAAAGAAATGAATGAGAGAAATAGAGATGGAGAGAGAGAGATTAAGAATAAGACTGAAATTTTTGCCTTCACCTTATTCCCTTGGATCTGGGGTAAGATTTACACATCTAATTTTCTCATACTTCACTGACAATTTTGTTAACCAAACAGTGGGATATGGCATTTGGTGGTTACAAATTTTGAATTGTTTTGACTGTTAAGAAATGTATACTGACTGCTAAAGCCACAGTGAATATAGCAATTTTTCTCTCAGATAATTCTAAAAGCCCTCAGCAGTGGTTCTCAACCTTCCTCATGCTGAGACCCTATAATACAGTTCCTCAAGTTGTGGTGACCTGCAACGATAAGATTATTTTCGTTGCTACTTCATAACTGTAATTTTGCTACCCTTATGAATCATAATGTAAATATCTGATATGTAGGCTATCTGATACCCAACTTCAAGGGGTTGCGACCCATTGGTTGAGAACCACTTAAGCCTTAAGTGCTCTTAAGTGACTTCAGGTTACATAAATAACATGTGTTTTCCCTTAGTCTGATTTAATGTTTAGATTTTAAGATTAACAAGGAGTCTTGGTTGACAGACAGACACAGATGCAAAACGCTTAAGTCCACTTGAGGGCAAGGGATGGTGTCATGTCTTCCTTTATAAATATTCACAGCCCCTGTCACCCAAAGGACAGGATTATGGAGAGGATAACAAGGACCTCAGTGTACGTGCTTCAGAGTGCTCAACGATCACTCTTTAAGATAAGTCCAGGTATTAAGACGGTAACAAGAAAAATCACTCACCCAGGGCCCTAAGGAGAAGGAGCGAATATGGTGAATGGCCTCATCCCAGCTCAGCAGGGAAGGTGCAAAAGAAGATCAGGGAACCTTTCCCATCTTACTCCCGCACATACTATTTCCAGTTTCTGGTAACCGATCAACTATTTTGCGTTCCACCTATGATCACACAGTAACTGCCTATTCTTGTCTCACATTACTGAATACCACCTAGATCTATCACTTCTGTCCCCAATGACAAGATTTCATTCTTTTTATAGCTGAATAGTATTCCACGGTTCCTTCACTCATTCATCATTGATAGAAACTTCTGCAACCTTCAATTCTTAGCTTTGTAAATATTGCCACAATAAATATTAGAGTACAGACATCTTTTTAACATACTGATTTTCTTTGGCTGCATGCCTAGGAATGAGATTAATGAATCATATGATAGTTTTAATTTTACTTGCTGGAGGAGCTGCCATAATGACTGTATTAATTTATGTTCACACTAACAATGTGAAATGTTTCATTTTCTTCACATCCTCTCCAGCACTGGTTTTCTTTAGTCTTTCAGTTAATAGCCTTTCTTACTTCATTGAGTGACATAGCATCTCATTATGGTTCAAAATTGTATTTATGTGATTACTAATTATGTTAAACATCACTTCATATACATATGAATATATATATTCATCACTGGGTTGTTTTTACTCCTGGCATGTCTACTTAGTTCAACTACTAGTTCTATAATTAGTATTTTTCAGACGTTTGGTTGTTAGTTGTTCACTTTAACTCTCTGCTTGTCACAACCTAGAATCAGTGTGGATGAGAGTCTCAGGGAAGTACTATTTACATTGGGTTGGTCTATGGATATGGATGTGAGGGCATGCCTTAATTAAAGTTAATTGATGTGGGAAGAAGCAGCCCACATTGGGTATAACATTCCTTAGGCAGTATATCCTGGAGTGACAAGAGTAGAGAATTGAAGCAATTACAGGCAAGTAAACAAACATCCATGCACACCTCCATTTTATCTGTGTTCTTGGCTGTGAAGGCAGTGTGACTAGCTGCTTCAATTCCCTACTGGCTTAGCTTCCACTCAACAGTAGACTGTAACCTGGGTTTGTAAGATGAATAATCATTTACCCTTACAATTGCTTACTAGATTTTTGTTGTTGCTGTTATACTCTTTGGGACTTTTGTTTTTACATTTTGGAGTTCCTTTTATGTTCTGACTGTTGACCCCTCTTCAACTTTATAATTTTCAAATATTACTGCCATTATGCCTCTTCCTCAGGTGTTCTGTTTGCTAGAAGCAGCTTTAAGTTTTCTGGATTCCGTTTGTTCACTATGGCTTTTCTTTCCATGTGGTTTTTTAGGTCCCCTTCAAACATTTCTTAATAATTTCATTGTTCTGAATATTTTCTCTATGTTCCTTTCTATTAGTCTCATAGTGCCAGCTCTTATATTTACATATTCTTTGTTTCAAATTGATGTTTGTAACTATAAAAATCCCAAGTCTAGTTTCAGTCTTTCACATGTGGTTATATAATTTTACCAGTACCATTTACTAAAAAGATTAGCCCTTCTCTGATATACCACCATGAAGTGAAGACCAACCTAGGATACATAGTGAGTTCAAAGCCAGCCTGGGATACAGAGTGAGGTCCCTGTCTCAAACAAAACAAACATAACACAACAAAGCAAAACAAAATAATGATAAAATGATCATCTTGTTTTAGATCTAATAGAAAATGTTTTTCCCTTTTCATTATGTTTGTTTTTGACTTATTTTATTTGGTCCTTATTCTGTTCCTTCTATACCCAATTCATTCAGCATTTTTACCAAGTTGCATCTTACTACAAATTTCTTTCTGCAACTATTAAGATGACTATATGGTTTTATTACTTCATTCCATTGTTGTGATATATCAAGTTTATTAATTTGTGTAAACTGAAACATGTTTCTGTCTTTGGGATGAATCCCTCTTGAACACAGTACATGATCATTTTAATAAATTGTAGGATTCAATTTAATGTCATTTTATTGAGAACTTTGGTATCTATATTCATCAAAAATATTAGCTGGTACTTTTCCTGTGGTATATACTTTTTACATTCAATTATTAAATGTGTATGTGTGTGTAGCTTTATGTGTGTGTTTACTTATGTATTAGGAGTGGGTGTGGGTGTGGGCATATTTGTGAAAAGTTTATATGTGGGGGTCAGAGTATAAGTTCTCATGAGAGTTGGTTCTCCCCTCCCAGCATGTGGGTGACCTTCAGGGCTAAAACTCAGGTAGGCAGATTTAGCAGGAAGTGTCTTTACCCACTGAGCCATCTCCCTGGCCTCCTCTATTGATTTCTTGATTATGTTGCTCTCATAGTTTCATTGGTCTTTCCTATTTATAGTTTCTATTATACTTACCTATTCTCTGGTTTTATTATTTCTTTTCATCTATTAATCTAGAATTGCTTCATGTTTATCTTTTTCTAGTTCCTAACAATACAACAATGATTTTTTTTATTTCTGCTTATTTGGTGTACTCATTAATGCATATGAAGTTTTATCGTTGTACTTACTCTTTCTATATTCCTAGGCTTTAGGGTGTTGTATTTTATTTTTGTTTCAAAAATTTTTTAAATGTTTTTTCTTTGTTTCTTTACCATTGATTGTTCAAGAGTAGATTGTTTAATTTTTACAGGTAATATTGTTTTGCCATTTGAAAGGATTCACAAAAAATGCAATATTTTTAAAAAATTGTTAAGATTTGTTTTGTGGCCTATTGTATCATCCATCATAGAAATGACTGAAAGAGCTTTCCTATGAGAGTGAGCTTTATAAGTCCCCAAATAGTTCTTGGAATTTGCCTTTTCTTTTATATCCTAAGATTTTCAGTATATATCTAGATGCTGCGATACAGAGTGTATATATATATACACACACATATATATGTGTGTGTGTACCTATATATGCATACATATTATATATAAATATATTTAGTTTTTACTTCTTATTGAATTGAGCCCTTTATTATAATAAAAAGATCTTCCATATTTTTCATCTTGTCTATTTTATTTCATGTAAGTACAGCATTGTTTTTATTTTCTCCTGGATTCTGTTTGCATGAATGTCTTATTCTGTCCCTTCACTCCAGGCCATGTATGTCCTTAGAGGCAAAGAAACTTTCTTGTAGTGAAAGGGATCCTAATTCTGTATAATCATAAGTGGTGACTCTGTTTCTATTCTACTTCTTATTGAGAAAGAAGAAGTACACATATGAAAGCATGAATGCATTCTGAGCAAACCACCGCACTCACTAGCCTTACCTTGCTTGCTCCTCCCAATAATTCCCTTTGTTCTCTAGACTGCTTTGCTTCTTTCATGTCATATGCACACACATGATTTTATGTATCTATATAAACCTAGAGCCCAAAGGGAAAGAAACAATGTGTTATTTGTCTCATTGAAAGAGATTGAATTACGTTAATATGATTACCTCTAGTTGCATCCATTTTGTACAAATTGACATAACTGCTTCTTCTTCTTTGTGACTGAACAGTCACTGTGTATGTGTACCATATTTTCTTTGTCCATTCCTCTGTTGATAGATACCCATGTCAGTCCCACAATTAGGTACTGTAAGTAACAGTGCTGCAATAAACAGCGATGCACAAGCGATCCATGTGATACATTGTCTTGGAGTCCTTCAGCTATATCCCTAAGAGTGGTATAAGGACCCTTCATACTGCTGTCTAAGTAGCTGGTTTATTTACATTGGTTAACTTTTAAAAATTGCTTTCATCTTTTTGTTAAGTCTGTGTTTAAGGACTCACTCATTATCTGTGTTTTCTTGAAACTCTGAATTGTGTTAAAATAGCGATTTTAAACTCCATGTTTACTTGTACTAGTTACTATTGGGTCAGTCTCTAGATTTCTACTCTGCCCCTGGACACTCATAATGCTTAATGAGTGACATCATTTGGAAATTAAAAGATTCGATATTTTCCTACTTATTTATTCAATTTATTTATTTCAGTCTTCACAATCTGTCTTTATTGGCACCTCTCTTTTCAGAAAATTCAAAGGAGATTACTTCTGAGCCTGAAGTATTTCAGGATATTTCTACTGTCCCCAAAACAAATGTGGTTCTGTGTCCATCTTTCCCCAAAAGTCTTCCTTTGTGTGTTGTCACAATTTCAGCAGTAGAGGACAACCAATTTCCTAGTTAGTGGCTTCAACAAGGATGAAATAAAATACTTCAAATGAGTGGTACGGTGCTTACAATAGCTCCCTGATGCTTAGATAGGCCCACACACCTTGCCTTGAGTCACTGGACTGGAGTTATGCACTGTATGACTCTGCTAAGCCCCAGTCCCCTATAGCATACCTACGATCACCAATACAAGAAACTTGTGTCACGTGCTGAGCCCACAATTGAGAGCTTTGCTATGGCTCACATAGTGCTGAAGTAGATTCAAGACCCCAAATAACTATGATAAACCACAAGTGAGGCTGACTAGAATTTAAATCTAATGCATGGGAGCTTTAGGTCTTTTTCTGACATAAGAGCTGTTCCAGAGGCTCTAATCTTAGGCAGTGGCTTAGAAATGGAAGCCATTAGGATATTCTAAGATTTAGCAGTCTGGCATTGAGTTGCAAGGCAAAATGCTGAGTTAGTTGTTTTAGCCAAACTTCAATAAGTGGAGATTTGATCTATGTTATGTAATAAAGAAGAAAATTACCATTGGCAACCTTACCCCGCTAATGCTAGGCTGGTGGTTGTTGTGTCTTACAGCTGCAAAGGCTTACACAGTTTTAGTGACATAACCAGGTCCTGGCTGTAACCAGCTAGTAAGATGTAATGAAGGCTCAGGTCAAAATTATCAGTCTCTTTGAAACCAACAGCTAAGTTTAGGCATTGGTCTCAATACACCAATTGAAAAGATGCACAATAGTGGAAAGGGGAATGTGAGAAAGAACAGATAAAGCAATCCAGTGACCCCAAGTTTGTCTTTGAGGTACTAATGTCAGCGTTATATTTAAGCAGAGGAAGAATTGGAGCAGGAGCAGAAGAGATGGGCATAATTAGGTAGTTCTTGTCAAGGTGTAGTGTCATTGATTGTTAAGTCAATATGTCACTGAACGGTGACCTGAAAAATTTATTGCCATTGTCGTCCCTTCCGGGGAGCAATCATAAATCCATGAAATGATTGTTTCTGCTATAGGACAGCCTCTCTATTATAGATAACTGACCATACTTGAGGTTTTCTAGGGCCTGTGAGGTTTCTCATTGTTCATATGTAGTAACAGCCTTGTGTTTAGATTTTCTCAACTATCACAGAGTAGAGAGTTAGCCAATTCTTGAGGTACAGTTCACATAACTACATCTTTTCAACAACATCTAATGTTATAGTGCCATTATTAAGCAAAATTACAAATACTGGACATTTGATCAGAGCTGGTCTGGGTATTTTATGGCACTTTTGGCTAAGACTCACTACTTGGCAAAAGGACTGTGACTTGAACATTTTGAAGTAAATTGCATGTGATGTCTCTTGGGCCACAGAACAAATGTTTATGCACAGTGTGCTCCCTGAAAAACAATTATGCACTTCTCTAAACTGATATTAAAGGTGGTGGATGAGTTTCTGGAACTAAAATAAACTATGTTATAATTTAAAAATAGAATGTTTCACTTACAGCATAGGCCAATTAATAACATAATGATGGCCAAAGTCTAAGAAATGTTACCCTCCATTGCCTTTATGGGTACTGAGAATGTTAACTAAATGAAGAAACCTCCTATGGGTCTGGAGTGATGGCTCAGTGGTTAAGAATACTTGCTCTTTCAGAGCACTCGAGTTTGATCCGTCCTGCTCACAGGGCAGCTTACGACTATCTATAACTCTGGCTCCAGAGGCTCCAACACCCTCTTCCGGACCCTCAGAACTTTCTGTGAACATGGTACACAGGGATATACGTGGAATAAACACTCATACACGTATTTCTTTCTTTTAAAAAAGATATTAGTTCCATGAATATAAAGAAAACTCAGGGTTTGTCCTCCACTGACACTATCAAGCTTTGGCGTTGGCACAGAAGTGCTTTCTGCCAATTTGTGTACAATAACTTCTTTATAAGCCTGGAAAGGGGGAGGAACATATACTCTCTCAGCTCCCTGCTTCCCACACTTCTGATCTCCTACAGCGAGCTCACAGTCACTGTTCAAAATGAATGTGAATTTATTTTATTTCTCTTCAGAATGTGTGAGGGTCTCCATGGATTTTGGGAGATGGAAAAGTGGGCTAAAGTCAAGAGAGTCACCGTTGACATGGTTTAAACAGCAACAAGCCCCTGTACCATTGTAAAAGTCTTTCCTCCAATCCAGGAAGAAATTGACCTATGGACTCTGAATAGCAGCTCAGGTTGTTGGACCTAAGTGAATAATCTTCAAATGCACAAAGTCAGGGGACTTGCTGTTAAAAGGAAGTGAGCTGGGATGGCATATGTCAATACCAAGGACAGACTAAGTGAGTCTCGGGGCATTCTGGTGAAAAGTGAGGGAAAACTAAAGCAAAAGAGAGTCTTAGCTTTAATGAAAGATTTCGAGGAATGTAGATTTTTAGTAGCTGTTTTGTAACTAGGGGGGAAAGCTGAAAATGGAGATGGGAAGCAGAGAGGCAGTGGATGAGTGAGCAGGCCAAGGAAATTCCAACCATACTGAGGAACACACCCCAAGATGCGGATTAGGCTTTCATCTATTCTAAGGGCATTGGAGAGTGGTATGGTTTCCTTGGTATCTATGTGCATGCTTGAACATGTGTAGCCAAATCCCTTTCCCTGTGTTTACTTCATCCTGCCAACAGTCAACCCTCTATGCACATAAACCTGGGCCCTGATTTAGAGCTCAGCAAAAGAAAATAAGATCCTAGCTATGAGTATCACTCATTGTATGCTGTAGCACAGCTTCACTTCCTCCTCCTCTCATCCCTGCTCTTTATCATCCTTCCTCCTTCCCTTTCCCACTCATTTCCCTCTCTCCTCCCTGTTGCTCCTCCTCTCATTTCTTCCTCCTCCCCTTTCCCACTCACTTCCCTCCCTGCTCCCTGTCCCTTCTCCTCTCATCCCTCCTCCTCCCCTTTCTCAATCATCTCCCTCCCTCCTCCTTGGCTTACCCTCCTCCTTTTTCAATCACCTCTTCTCTCCCCACCCTTCCCTCTCCTCCCATCTCTCTTCCCAATACCCCTCCCCTTTTCCATTCCTTTACCACCTCTCTGTCTCTCCCCCTCCTCCTATATTCCTCTTCTCTCCCATCATCCTCCTCTACCCCTCCTCCCCTCACCCTTCCCATTCCCTCTTCTGTTCCTCCTCCTTCCTGGTCCCCAACCACCTTTCTACTCCCCCACACCTCCATAGTCTTTCTCCCTCCACCCACACTCCCTGGTCTTCTTGTTCAAAGGACTAAGTTGTAAGGTAGCACACCTTTGATTTTTCAATACAAGAAATATTAAAACAGGTCAGACTGATTGCTTTTATTTAAAGCACACCAAGTTGTTGAAAGAATGGCTTCATGTAAATTGTCCCTTAGGAGTGACTGTAGAGCTGAGGAGAGTCTCTAGATGTTGACATGCAGAGATTCCTCAACTGCAATCTGGTACTGAGTTTCCTCATCCAGTTACAGATTCATCAGATCTCCATAATCAAATTGATGTCTCTCACTTAGATGACTAATGAAATTTCTGGCAAGTTGAGTAGGGTCACCCCATAGAAGAGACAGACAACTTGAGCAAATGGCTGGAACAATATGAGCTCTGTGGTTGCTGTTACAATGCAAACGCTGTCTGGTAAATGTTTGCTTCGCACAGAGGACAATGAAAAGAAGGTTGATCAGATGGGATTTTATTGTCTTCTAGATAAGCCTCGGCATTTTCAGAGGTAGTTGTTTCGCTGTTTACTGTTGCCCACGGAGTCATGAGACAGTTGGAAGCTTGAAAGAGTTGAAGAAACTCCAAACTCATCTTGATATTTTTTTGCAAGTTTTGTAATGTTGTCTCATGCGACGCAGTTCAATACGTTGGGAACAGTATCGGCAACTACCAGGAAAACTCCTCATGATTGTCTCGAGGTCTAGGGCCCTCTCTGGATGTGATCTTTCTCGTTTAGTCACATTTCCACGGCACAAGGGGCAACGGATCCCACTCTTTTTCATTGCAGTTAGGAAGCATTTTCGGCAGAAAACATGCTGACAGGCGGCAACCCGAACTGGTATCTTGAAAACTTCTCTACAGATCGGACAGTAGAAATCATCTTCGATGTAAGGCGTGGAGGCCGACTCAGCCTCTGCCATGGTGTTGAGAGGCAGAGGCCCAAAGTGATGGCGCCTGTCAACTCACAGCTGCGGAGGTGGCGGTGGCAGCCTGGAGCTTGATTCCCTCTGCCCCTCCAAGTGGTGCTTCAGGTCAAACTGCCTCTCTCTGCTGTAGAGGGGTGGCCCCATGTAGTCCAATTTCAGTCCGTTTCTGTCCCGCAGTTGACTGTGCTTTGGTGTAGTGGAAACCCAGCAAATGAAGGGTGTTGTTCTGTTCTCATGGGCCTCAAAGTCCACCAGACCCGAAGCTCATGGTAATGGGGTCCCTCCCACTCCACCGGCAGCCTTCCTGTGTTTGAACCGCTGCCTGCCTAGCTGGTTGTCACTGCGGAGTGGATAGCCACACTACAAAGGCCTCCTTAGCAACCAGCCCGTCACCCCTTCAGCTGGCTGTGACGTAAGCTGCACTAGGTACATTTAATTTACAAAGATTTTTTTTAAAGTCTAGGTGAGTCTGGTGACACAGGCTTGTAATCCCAGCCAGTAAGAGAGGCTGAGGCAGGAAGATCACGAGTTCTAGTCCAGACTGGGCAACTTAGGGAGCAATTTAGGGGACCCTTCATCTGGAAAAAGTAAGAAGAGTTCTGTGAATAGAGTTTAAAGATTCTGTTGCAGCATGTACAAAATGCTAGGTTTAATCCCTAGCACCGCATAAAGTACTCCAAAGAAATTCTGTGTGGCCAATTAAGGATCACTGTTATCAGGCAACTGTCTAACAGCATATTGGTTCTCCTACCTACACCAAGTTTTTTAACTCCTCAGCTATACACATGTGCACACACACACACACACACACACACACATACATACTCGCATGCATGCACTTTTAAAGGGCCAACAGAGAATGCATATGTGTATCATTTAAAATTCCTGTGGAGGCTATTATCTTCATTAATTCGGCTTTCCAGTCCTTTCCTTTCATTAATGGGAATTGAAAAACCTATTAGTCTTCAAATCTGACAGGTGAGACCTTTAAGTCCAAGGCAGGAATCTACAACCTAAATAGCTGACCTCTTACCAGACCCCTGCTTTAGAGTTTTCCCATCTGTACTGCAAACCCAAGCAAGGAATTGTGTGATGTCAACTATATATGAGCTTTACAAATGATCTGTTCTCAGGACCAGGAAGGTAAAGTGTTTTCTTTCACGTTACCCAAAAGTCATCAATGTCCTAGATACTTTTACAGCATTGACAGCCTGACTCCTTGCCATCAACTTGCATTTCTGAATCAAATCGGTCTCCCTAGTCACCTAAAGCTACTGGCAGTGACAGAAAATGTCTTACGAAGGTTTTATTTCTGTTCACTGAAGAAATTCCCACCCAAATATCAGGTAAATATGTCCCTCTGTCCTTCAGTATTGCTGCCTGTCTTTCTATATGGTACCATCTATGCTCCTGGCACTCTTCTGAGGGTACCCAGGTACCCTAAATCCAAAGAGGAACAGTGACAAAGGGGTGGGAGAAAGGGTTGGAGTACAAAAGACACTAAAGGACAGGTGGTTCTAGACCAAATTTGCCTCCTGCATGACTTGATGGAAACCATGACACACCAAGAGCCTCTGATCACTCATCTGTGAAGTGGGACCAGGAGTGGTGATTGAAACAGTTCACAGTCTTCGGGAAATATCAAATGATATCATGCTTATGAAGCTGTCCTCAACCTCTCCTCATACTCACGATGCTTGTTGCCTGTTTAGACCAGTTACTAGATGTGCCTGTGTAGTCAAGGGGAAAGAATAATGCCAGAGACACACCGATGGATGCATTCTTCTTGGAACCATTTCCTAGAAAACAGTGTCTTGTGTAACCAGCTACCCAATATGCTGTAACATATATTTCACAATTTACCCACTTCCTGTAGGATGTTTGAAATAATTGGCCTATCATAATTTTAAAATGTCTTTCAGACGTCTCTGGATGTATAACATGTATATGTATTTTTGCAATGGAGCCTCAGTTCTCACAGCATCATGCAACCTCCAAGACTCCAGGTTTCCATGACTTTTTCTTTCACAATCACAAGCCTTGTTAGGAAATGCAAGTCTCTAAGCCCAAGTGATGGAAGAAATGCTTCACGGTTAACCTGGAGAGGACAGCTTAATAACCATTGATAATACACTTGGGAGTTCTCTTCTCTGGCTCAGTGAGTAGAAACAGTTCCAGATTGCTGTTCAACTTCAGGAAGGTGGCATTGCTGCCACCACTATGTTAAGTGACAATGGGAAAAGAGCTTTCCTAGCCCAATCCAAAGGGAGCAGAAAGAAGGAGAGCTGGTCCTAGTAGACAGCAGAGGCAGGACCTGCAATTGTTCTAACCCTTTGCTGCTTGACATCACAGAGAACGCAAAGTGAATGCTTTTCTATAGCTACTTGATATGTAGAGTTATTAGATGACCCAACTCTGACCCATGAGACAGAGTTGAATTTTCTGGCTTCTTTTCCCTTTTATAGGATAGATGGCAGTAAGAATATATACTCAGACTAACCTGCTTTAAAATTATTTGAAGAATTTCTTCTGTATGTGATTTTACTACTAACTTATTATAACTAAATTTTATTTTGCCTTATGTTTTGGGCTTTTGATGTCAGGAAACAGTGTGCATATTTTTAGAGGGGTGAAAATAATTACATGACTCCAAATTTGGCAATAACATAAGACAAACAACTGAGAAATGCAACAATATGAATGAGTCCTGAATGGTGGATAAAAGAGGCCAGGCCTAAAGGACTACATACTGCCCAATGCTACCCTACATGACTTTCTGAAAAAGGAAAAACTCCAATAACAGAAACCAGATCCTATTGTCAAGAGCTGGGGTTAAGAAAGAGGATAATTAGAACCTGGTGGTGGGGCCCAGCCCAGAAGTTTATGACTTCTTGCTGTAATACCAATAATTTAGATGCTAAGGGAAGATCACCATGAGTTCAAGACCAGCCTGGGAAACAGAATGACTGCTAAATGAGCTTCAATATGAGATCCAACTTAGTAATAATAATAATAATTAATTAAACAAAGACACAAAAGTGGAAAAGAGACTTCCAGAGAAGAAAAAGGGAATAGTAGGAGACGGGGGGAGCAGAAAAGTCAAAAGTACATGATAAACTTGTATACAAACATCTTTATGAAACCCATTAATATATAAAATTAGTATACAACAAAAATCCAGCTATATCAAAGCCAGGACTCTGGGGATGCAACTTGGTGATAGAGCACTTGTTTTAGCTTGCCATAATCTCTGGGTTCCATCCCCACTACTGAAAAAACAAACAAAACAAACAAAAAGATGGGCATGGTGGTGTCCTCCTATAATTTCAGCATTTAGGGGCCTGAAACAGGAAGAAAAAGAGGAGGATGTGAGAAAGGGGAGAAGAAGGGATGAGGAATGGGGGGGAGAAGCAAGAGACAGGGGAAGGGATGGGAGAGAAAGGAGTCTCTTGTGGCACTAGAAATGTGTATGTTGTTAGTCACAGTAGTTATGGGACTGTCAGACATACTATGTCATGGTAGTTACTTGTGTTTGTCAAATCTCATAGTCCAAGGCTCCAAAATGGTTGAATTTTCCTTCATATAATTTGTTGTTTAGGGGACATAAAGGAAGAGAAGGACAAAAAAAAGGCAGATAAGAAATAAAATCAGTTTTTAAAACTGAAAGCCAGATTCTGTTTTGTCTTATGCTGCCCGCAATGCTGTAAATATCTGATTTGTTTATCTATAAGGACAAGATTGCCTTTTCCAGTACTGTGACTGTGGGTCCTGAAATAGCCTTGAAACATCATGTTGACAAAATCTATTGTGTGTTTGGGACAGGGTTTTATGAGAGAGTATGAGCAAAGAAACTGCTTGTCTATGCCCTTGAAAGATGTAGGGCCTCAACCCTGTTAGGAGGCATAAGGCCAGGGCTCTGAAAATCTTATTTAAGAGACACAGGTGGGCTGATGATGTCCTCTGAATAGAAGGCAGAAAATGTTCCCAGTTTTGTTCAAACCAGTGAGTCATTTTGAGTGAATTTGTTAAGAATAGCAATTCCTTCAGGCAATGGGCATCACTCATTACCAAGGCTGGGAAGAGATGGCAGCCCACTCAGGAATAGTTTCCTCCTCTGTGCCCTCCTAAACCTAAAAGCGGGCACATGTTCTCATCTGTCTGTCTTTCTCCTTCCCGCGATCAGGCCTCTCTACCAAGCACAAATCCCTCATGCCCCTTTTGTACTGATCAAGCCAGAGACTGGTCAACTACAGCCTGTAGAGATAAAAAAGCTGAAGATAAAATCACCCTAGCAATGGAACCCTGTTGCGGGAGGTCCTTCCGCCCCTCCAACCAATAGCTGCTGTGATACCAGCCCATTGGGGCATGGTCTCTCTCCCTTTAAAAAAGCGGCTATTTCCTCTGCTCGCTCTCTTCCCTTCCTGCTCCGCCGGAGACTAGACTCCCTTCCTGGTTGTGCAGATGGCTGTTGTCTGGGACGGTGATCTGTAAGTTTTCCCCTTTAAATAAATAACACCCTATTAATCATAACTCCAAACTGGTGTGGCCTTGTTCGTGACTTACGCCTTCATCTGGCGCCCGAACGTTTGGCTTTTAGGACCTCTCCTTTCCCCGCTCGAGTTCGGCTTGGCACGAGCCCTCCCTTCCTTAGCCGCGGCCTGTGCCTTGCGG
>NW_026068001.1:5367055-5391782 GCF_014885135.2 Alexandromys fortis
TTTTTTCTCACGACTTGGCCAAGTTATTTATTATACAAGACCTAAGCTAGTTAGAATAGGATATTTGTACTTATTGTATATAATTTCATAGTAGGTTTAGAACTCTCTTACTTAAACAAAAGGGGGAGGTGTTGCGGGAGGTCCTTCCACCCCTCCAACCAATAGCTGCTGTGATACCAGCCCATTGGGGCGTGGTCTCTCTCCCTTTAAAAAAGCGGCTATTTCCTCTGCTCGCTCTCTTCCCTTCCTGCTCCGCCGGAGAGTAGACTCCCTTCCTGGTTGTGCAGATGGCTGTTGTCTGGGACGGTGATCTGTAAGTTTTCCCCTTTAAATAAATAACACCCTATTAATCATAACTCCAAACTGGTGTGGCCTTGTTCGTGACTTACGCCTTCAGAACCCTAACTGCTTGGAGCCTGACTTCAGTGACCCGTGATGCCTAATATAAACAGTAAAAGCCTAACTCCTAGTGAACTCTGTTGCCTATCCTCAAATGGCCAGGCTCAAGAAGGAGCCTGGCGGGTCACGAAACTTGCTTCCTAATACCTGCAAGATGGTTCAGCTGATCAAGATATTTGTAGGTAAACCTGCATTGCTAAGTTAGATCCCTGGGTCACGTGTGGTAAGAGAAAGAGCTAGCAGATTTGAAAAGTTGTCCCGTGGCCTCCACTTACATACAGGTAACAAATAAACATAAATTTTTAGCAAAGAAACATATTTCATAATAAGATAGTGAGCTCCCCTCACTTATCTCTTACTAATCCAAATAAGACCTCCACACAAATGATCCTTAAGGGAGTTTTATTATTATAAAAGAACAGAATTATTCTGCTTGGAGGGGACACTCATTCTCTCTGTCTCTTTGTCTGTCTGTCTCTGTGTGTATGTGTGTGTATCTCTGTACACAGTGTCCATTCTTTAAACTCTTATTTCAATTTTTTTTTTAAAAAAAAGGTAAACAATAACAGAAAGAATTCTTTCCATGTTGGGAGAGCCGCTACTTGTTCATTTTTGGCCGCCTGGCCAGCTTTGACCCAAAATAATCACACAGAAACTGTATTAATTAAATCACTGCTTGGCCCATTAGGTCTAACTTTTTATTGGCTAACTCTTACATATTAATTTAACCCATTTCTAGTAATCTGTGTATTGCCACATTATAGCGGCTTACCAGCTAAAGTTTCAGCATGTCATCTCCAGTGGCTCCATGATGTCTATCTGATTCCACCCTTCTTCCTCCCAGCATTCAGTTCTGTCTTTCCTGTCTACCTAAGTTCTGCCCTATCAACAGGCCAAGGCAGTTTCTTCATTCATTATTGGTAATTACAGCACACATAGGGGAGGGGACCCCTACATCATTTCCATTCTGTCAATCAACCAATGAAATCCCTCTCTAAACCTGATGCTTCCATGTATTTCCACTTTGTTTCCCAACATGACAGAAATGCAACTAAAAAACTATTCTGTAGATTTTGTGTTTTATCATCTAATTTTCATATTTCATTTATATTTTATTTTACTACAATAATATATAAAAAGTTCAAGAAACTGATCAATGTCTGTATTTCTTCTCTAGAGGAAACAAGCTACTGTCAATATGGCAGGCAAAAGACCCAGGGCAAGCAGTGATTTCTTCAGAGGAATCTCAGTAAAGGCTAGTCCTAGAAATCCAGGGATAGCCTGAGACATAAGATCTCTCAGTATACTAGCTGATAAGTTGGGTTTGGAGCCACCACTTGCAGTGCCTTCTAAATTCTGCAGGGAGTGAGAAATGGTAAGTCTCCCATGGACCTGTCTGTAAATCTAAAACACTCTAACAAATTCCGCAGGTGCCTGGATTCAAGAAGTGATGGCACACTAAATCTATATTCTGCAAGGAAATTTATAGACCCAGCTACAAGACTGTAAGACATCAGAGGGATATCCTGGGTATATCCCCCATGTGTATAATGGATACAACAAAACTTAACATCTATCCCCCACTTTCCCAGAACTTCTAAGTTACACATTAACAAGATTCCTTCCTTCCTGGCACTGTAATATCACCCCACCTCCATCATTTTCCTGCCCTTGGGGAACCAGAGACAGCCTGACTGCAAGCAGAACCTTGGACTACCCAGCAACCTGGAGGCATATCTCCGCTTCCTCTGATACCTTTAAGGAACTCGTGCTTTGCCATATGTGCCGGAGTTCTACTCAGAGCCCCCACCATCATTTATGATGCAGTCTTTTGATGATGTAAATAATTCTTCTAAGAAATGTTTTACCAAAAAGGCAATCCACCTTGCTGACACCCTTGAATCTCAAGTGGAGACCCTTTGGGGAGCTGTGTGCCAAACAAAAAGGAGCAGAGCCTGAAGCCCCGTTAGATATACTAAGGCCTCATAGTCTTAATATTAAAGAGAGTTATACACTGGACAAGGAAGGCAACTTCCAAAGGAGACCATTCAATACTAGATTATAGCAGCCAAGACTTCATTAGAGCAACAAACACTAAAATAAGTAAAAGATCTATGTTGCATGCAACTGGGACACATGCACATTGATATAAAAATGCTTGAACTCCTATGAATAATGAGGTCTGCTTATTCTGTTGCATTAAAAATGTTAGTTGTGATCCAGTCAATTGATTTCATGGTCCAATGTTGAGTTGTGAGCTAAAGTTTAAAAATACTGGCATAGGAAAGGGGAGCCTTGACCTTCTGACACTTACATAAGTCTTCTGTTTGTTGGTCTTTTAATCTGAAGAAAACGCTGAGGAGCCAGGGACTCCTAATTATTCTGTGTCCTGAAGCAACCTGTGCTCTGACCTTACTGGGAGTCAGAGACAAGGATTCCTCATGCATGAACACTGTGGTAAGGTAATACCATTTTACATCTTACCTTACCTGAGAATTTTCTGAAACATTTACCATATTCAATTCATTTGAAATTTTGATTGACATAGATTAGTTATACAGCTTTGTGATGTATAATGCAGCATCGAACTATGTTTAGAATGTGCAATGTTCAGGTCCTGGAACTTGTGCATCACTTCGGAAATGTATCGCTTCCTTCTGTTGGGAATATTCCAAATTCTCCCTACTAGCTGATTTTCAAATATACAATTGTTTTTTGACATTATTAAATAGTAGGGTGTACCTTTACTGAGGATATCTCCAGTTTAGGACTTCATTTATCACTGCAATAAAAAGACCCTAGAAAGTTCAAGGAATAGCATTATAGAGAGGAAGTGGTATAGTATACTATTATACCTGATAGCACACAGTATTTGCAGAGCGATAATAATGTAAACATCATCATTTTCTTCTCACAGAATCAAGACACAGAAAAGGCAAGGATTTATTTCACTAAGTTTTGTATTCAAAGCTACTGCCAAACCTCAAAGATGAGAAATATCGAAACAACTGTATAGTGCCCAGAGTTAGTAACTAGGCATGTAGATGAGCTGAGGAGGCTACTATACTTAAGATTAACATTAAAAATATGATACTTTCGCTGACAAGAAAATAATTTACATACAGCATTGAATGCCACAGAGGTGACTAATAGTGGAAGTGAAAGAGGGGTATAAATGTATTGGTTGGATGAAGAAAGAAAGACAGAACTGAGCGAAATTCACATTTACCATAGCAGGGAATCAATATATAATTTACACAATTGATACACAGGTTACTATTCATGAACAAAGTTTAAAAAATGTGATGTGTGTGTATGTGCGTGCGTGTGTGTATGTACTTTTTCAACACATACACGAGTACTATTTCACTACAAGAAGCAAAATCATGTGTTTTCTCAGGAAAATGAATGAAACCTGAAATCATGTTAAGTGAAACAAATGAGACTTAGAGGCCAAGTATTGCATGTATATCCTCTCAGTTATGGAATCCAGGAGGAAGAAAGAAACACGATAGTACTTGAGGAATAGTTAAGGAAGAGGAATGTGAAGAGATGGATGGAATGAAGGGAGGTTAAGGGAATAATGAGGAATAAATAGGACCCAAGTATGTGATATGAATGTATGAACTTTTCACAATTAAATCCATTATTTTATATAATTAATTTGCACTAAGAAATGGCAGAGGGCCTAGAAAGATGGCTCAGTCAGTAAAGTGCCTGCAATATAGCATGAGGACCTGATTCTAATCTCCAGAACCCATGTAAAAGGGCTAGGCATGGTGGTTTAGGCTTGTAATCTCTGCTCCAGGGATGTGGAGATAGGTGGTTTCATTGGTCAGTCAGCCTAGCCTAAGTAGCAGGCTCCAGTGCCAGCAGTATTACCCTGCATATGGGAAAAAGCCACTTTCGATTCAGTTACTTGTAACTTGCACTTGCAGGACCTCCAGAGAGAGCACTCTGCAGGGAACAGTTCGATATCTGTGCTAGCTAGCCGTGCCAGGTGATAGGCAGCCAGGACGCCTATGGTCAGTGTGGTCAGGTCTAATGGAACGCTGGAGTCAAAATGGGCTTCAGCGCCTTGATACTCAATGTAGGAGCCCAGCAACAGCAACTAGAGCAGCATTTGGGAGCTTTTTAGACATTTGGAATCCCAGGCTGCTGAATCAGCACCCCCATTTTAAACAGGCACTCCTGTTGATAGTGCTGGTTCGAGGGCACAGGGAGTTTTCAATATCACCCATTCTAATCGAAGTCCTCAGTTGGGGACTCTCCTTTTCCAGAATCTCTGCCCAGTTGTCTACTTGGGTTACCTGTGTGAAGAGAGGTGGATGTTATTCTTGGAGGCACATAGTCTGCATTGGCTGGAAGGAACCCAGCTTCACAATGAGCTCAAAGTTGCCAGGCAGAGTGAGACAGGAAAAGCATCAGCAGCAGTGGGCTCAGTTGAGATGAAGCGCAGGACCACAGCATTCCTGTGAGCTATGAGAGAACATGGCCTGGATCTAGAGACAAGCTGGAGGGAAGGCTTGGCTGCGATATTAGAGTTCAGCCAAGGGACAGATCTGCTGTGAGTAGCCAAAACAATGGTGCTGGCAGGGACTCAGAGAAGAAAACTAGCCTAGGTTAAAACAAAAGGTGGTAGACATAAAAAGCTCTTTCTAAAATTTGTCTGAGTCCAGTAAGACAATAGCATGCTTTCCTCTTTAACAAGCTTCTGTTTAGTCTTTATAAGCTTTTAAAAAACAGCTTTAGCGACATATGATTTACATACCACTTTGTAGCATTTCCCAAATTAAGTTGTACAATCCAATGACCATTAGTGTATACATACATACTAAAAGTCAACTTTAGATTTTCTACACTTCAGAAGGAAACCCTAAACCCTTCAGCAATCACTCCCCATTTCATTGCCCATCCAAGGAAACCACTCATCTGCTTTCTGTATGCTTGGATTTACCTATCCAAGAATTTTTTTACATAAGTAGAATCATACATTTCATATAAATAAAATGAAACATTATGCAATCGTCAATGTCTAGCAGTGTTCAAGGCTCATCTGTGTTGCAGCATGTATCATATTTCATGAACATTTAAAGCAAAACCAAACTGTACTACAAATGACATCTTCCTCACCCCACTTCTGTTGCCTTGTGTCCTTCACTCAAAAAATTGAAAATCTCCATCCTATGGTGCTGCATAGTATTGTTTGTGTGTTTTCAAAACAACTCTCCTCTCTCAACCTTTCATCTTGCTTGGCTATCAGCCTGGCATTTCCTTTCCTTGGTGTGTTGCTAATCTTGGTTGTCAACTTGACTGGATCTGCAATTAATTCAAATGCGAGCCACTGGGCATTCCTATTAGGTACTCTTTTGGTCTGATGATTTGAAATGGAAAGACCCAACCTAAATATAGGCAGCCCCTTCCAGCAGCAGCCCAGATAGGAGGGCACAGAAGGAGGAAACTTTACCTTTTCTTTGTCAACAACTGTATCTATTCTGTTGCTGGGGCATTCCTTTGCTGATAACAGGGCCATCTTCTTCAGGACTCCAAGATAAACTCTCTAGGAATCCTCTTAGTGATTGTGGACTGACTGAGAATGCTGAGACATTCAGTCTCATGGATGGGAAGCTGCCACATTTTGTATCTCTCTAGTGCGATGACAGATATTGCTGTCTGGACCTATACCTAGACCATATTATGTATTACATATTTCCTCAGTTCTGGCCCCTTAGAGAACCCTGACTAATACATCTGCTCTCCCAGGAAGCCCCCAGTTTCTGAGCGCCATATCTTCTTTTCCCTTCATTCAACTTTTTGCTTTACCTAAGATGTTCTATATGGTAGTAAAAGTTTCTAAAATCTCTGAATTTGCCTGAATTTTACTCTCAGATTGAGATGTGGATTAGACGGCATGAAAACTTTACACATTTATTATTATATGATTGTGTGCCGTAACACACAGTCATAGAAGAGAACCTGATGGAGGAAGGACATTGGTTAATTATAATAAAGAAACTGCCTTGGCCCATTTTATTGGTTAGAACATAGGTGGGTGGAGTAAACAGAAGAGAATGCTGGGAGAAAGAAGCTGAGTCGAGGGGTCGCCATGATTCTCCCACTCCAGACAGATGCAGGTTAAGATCTTTCCTGGTAAGCCAGCTCGTGGGCTACACAGAATATTAGAAATGGGTTAGAATAATATGTAAGAGCTAGCCAACAAGAGGCTACAGATAACGGGCCAGACAGTGTTTAAAAGAATACAGTTTCCGTGTAATTATTTCGGGTATAAAGCTAGCCGTGCGGGTGTCCCGGTGCAGGGGACGCAGCCTCGCCGCTCCTTCAGCAAGAACCAAGGGAGTCAGTTTTCTCTTTTCACTCTGCAGATCCCAGGGATCAAACTCTAGTCATCAGGCTGGGCAGCAAACCCATTTAGCCACTGGCCATTATCACCAGCCACACTCTTGCCTTTTATCTTGTTGTTTCTATCTGTGATATGCACTTTAGGTGACAACTTGCTAAATTATAATGTTCCAGTATTCACTCCAATGCTAATCTATCTGTCAAAGCATTTTTCAGATATGGCTAAAATCTAGTTTGTTGACTTTAAGTAATGAGAGTTATCTTTCATAATCTGTGTGGCCCTAATCCAACTCATTTAAAGTCCTTCCAAGCAAAGGAAAGGAAAATAAAGTCACACCTGCGCATAACAACAACAGCAACTGCACACAAGTACCAGTCTCAATTTCCTCATGGCTTGCCCTAGAGATGCTAGACTTGCCTAGCTACCTCACAGTCCCATAGATATACCCTAGGTACATAGATGCAGTTATTGCCTACTGATTCTGCATTTTCAGTAGGATCATGAAAAATGCACTCTACTTTAGAGACGTTTCTTCACTTAATCTTCTAACTCTTAAAATTATTTCACAATTTTTTAATCTTTTTTTATTAAAAATTTCCACTTCCTCCCTTCCTCCCATTTCCCTCTGCCTCCCCCCACTCCCCCTCCCTCTCCAGTCCAAAGAGCAGTCAGGGTTTCCTGCCCCGTGGGAAGTCCAAGGTCCCCCCCCATTTCACAATTTTTAAATTTCTAAATGTTCTTTCATATTATAATGTTGTTCTCTTTTTTACAATACCCTCTATTTAGTTTGCTGACAAAATATATAGTCCTTCTGATTTCAAACTCATTTTCCTTAAAATTATGTCTGACCTCTGGAATTACATTTTTTCATTTACTTATCTAAATTTCTCTGTCTCACAATGAAGAGTTTCCTTTAAATGCCAATGGGAGGTGGTGAATAAATTACTGAAGTTTCGTATGTTTGGAGCTAGAAGACAATGAATCAGTCTGAGACAAAAGAGGGAGAAGTAAACATACCCATATTCTTCCCTTTATTTAGAATATTATGTCTCCATTTTTTTGCACCATCCCATTTCCTGGTGTTCATTAACATCAGACTGAAAATAATCTTTTGCTCACAGAGTTGGTGATCAATAAAATGTGTTCAAATAATGAGGTGAATGATACAACCTTTTGGAAACCACTCTCCTACCCAAGCATAGTGAAGAAAATGTGGAAAGTAAGAAGAGAAAGTAAATTCTATACTTTATTGTTTTTCCTGGCAACTTAGAGTTTATTTTCTTACATGTGCTGGATGGTGACTTTACTTGCTTGACCAGTAAGAAAACATATCTGATGTAAGTCACCAAGAAACATCCACACCTACTCATTCCTTTTACCCTTAGCGTCCACTGAAGTTCATGTTCCAGAAAGGATAAGTGAAATTCCTGATTTGGCTTGAGCCTCCGCCTACAGTGTTTTCTACTCTCCTTGTGGGCTTCCAGGAACATTGGTGAAGGTCAAGGCATATGTCTCTGACATCGATGATATTTCAAAGCTTGTTATTTGAACAATGAAAATGAATAAGGAAAGACAAAAATAAAATATCTATTGAATGCATAGTATCTGAATGTTATCTGCCTTATTTGTTAGACTGTAGATGATTCTATCAAGGGAAAGCTTCTAAATGAAAAAGTGCCCTCATAGAGAGATCACAGTGGTTTCTTTGTCTTTCTGTCCAAAATGTTTAGTATCTCTGCCTCTGATGTCCAGCTGGGCTGTTGAGAACCATCAGAGCTGTTATCCTGCCATATCCTAGGCCTTTTTTTTTTCTTCTGAAAGAAATTGTCCTTCTAGGACAACACCAGCGCTCTGGACTTCATACTTAGCAAAATGACAGGAACACTGTGCTCTGTCAAAATAGAAAATGAAGCCTCATCTGAAAAGCTCTGTCATTTCTCAAGACTCTTGTAAGGTCCTCATTAGCACACACAGTACCCCATACTGCCAGCACTTCTGAGCATCTGCTACATCCTACAGACACTCTCCCTCTTCCCTGCTGCTGTCTCTGCTGCTGCTGCTACCATTGCTTTCACCACTGAGGAATTTTCATTTGCTTCTTTGGCCAAGAATAGATTCCTCATGCCAACTCCTAAGAGCACACTACAATAATTCCATTAATAGGTTACAACATCCTAGACTCAGAAGGTAATTGCAATTCAAAATGGGAGCCCGACCTCTCTCTTCAGACCGCACAATGTCAGTAACTCTACAAACATGCCCTCAGGCTAATTCTGGAATACGCAGTGAAGTCTAAGATTATTGAACTCTTCACAAAGACAATAGTGTTTGTAATGCACACTTAGATCTCAACCTGACAACCACAAAATTTGATTTTAAATTACAAGAAACCCTTAACATCTAGTCTTTAGTTCAATACATTGCCAAGATCCTAAAAATTTAAAGTGTATGCTATGATCAGTCTAGTTCAGTTAACTGTAGGAATATGGAGAAACTGTTGAAATGAAGCAAAAAGCATCCCTATTTTACTCAGACAAATTGGATTTTACAATGAGAAAATCAGGGGAAAACAGAGAAAAGGGGGAAAATAAGCTGGAGAGACATTTAAGGATGCCTCTTAGTGGCAAAGTTAACCTCCCTTGACTTTCTAAGACAGACTTCCTTAATCAACAGATGTGGGGCATTAACATGTTTGTGTTATGTGAACAAAAGTTTTACTAGGTACAAGGGAGACACTACCCCCAGGCCGGGCAAATCACAGTCTCTTCCTTTGGAAGGTACAATGGAGAGTTCAAATAACACAAGATGGTCTTCTCTTCTGTCGAGAATGGAGGGTAGGTAAACACGGGAACTCCAAATCAGTCCTTACGACTCTGCATGATGACAAGACGCCATGCACATGGCAGAGTGAGGAAGCCAGGAGAGACCTGGCAGTGAAACAGACAGACAGACAGACTATCTCAACCTGTTGCTATAACTTTCTACTCATGAATCTAAGTCTCCAAAAGGCTTGGCTCTACTTTGCCTTTGAACTTTATGATTATCCATGTATTCTCACAATAAATTCCTCTTTGGAGCACAAACAAATTCTAGTGGCTTTCTGTAAAATTCAACTAAAATAACCTCAACTAAGCAGGATTCTTATTCTGATACCATCACTGAGTAGGAACCACGATTCCCAGTCTATTATCCCTTATGTGTACTGTCGCCAGAATATCTTAATGTCAAATTTGCAAACTGTAAAACCCCTAGATTTTCCATCTCATTCAGGCATGAAACAAAACATGCTGAGAAGAAAATGGACTTGCAAAAACCATCAGCCATATACGAAACCAGATTGCAGAGGTTAGAAGTCTCTCCTTCAACCACACACTCACGCATTCAAGCATGAGAAACAAAAATCCTGTTTGCCTTTTGGAGGGTAGAGAGCATAATTTAATCTTTGGCTTGGCTGTTGAGAATTGGAAAGGAGAAAGAAGATTTAAGATTCCTGGCATGAGCACTCTGGGTGCAGCCACTGAAAGGAACATGGGAATATCTCAGCATCGATTAAAGTGTTCAGTTTCTTTTGTTCAGCTAAATAATTTTGCACAGGGTGTCAAAAATGCAGCTGGTTATAATGAAAATTGTCTTTCATGTTCTAAACGCAGTGCTAAGTCACGTTGCTTTTTCCATATCAAGTAAGAGAAAGGGACGAAGTAAGATTAATAACTACTATGGTTGTAGCTGCCAATATTTAGTGACCCCCTCACTGAGCTGTTGTGAGCATTTCACTTAGAATTACTTACTTAATCTTCACAATAGCTTCAATAGGTGGTACTATTATGATCTCATCGGTAGTGTGGCCGAGTGCTCTGAGGCACTGAATTATTATCTCTATTTTCCAAATTAAAAAAAAAACCTGAAGTTCAAAATGGCTACGCATATTTCAAAGGTTGTTTAGCTAGTAACTGTGAAACCGGTATTTCCAAATACTTCTATTCCAGAGTTAGAGTTACAACTTCTAGACTGTCTCAACAATTGAGAAATTGGTCATTTACGTTAAACAATAACCTATTTAACAAAGGATAGTGATGTGTTTCAGTGTTCATGAAAAGAGTAGGCTACTAGCATCTCCATAACCAAATCAGACAGGAAAGGGAACCAATGCGAGAACCTTGGAAGACCTCTAGCTACGTAGGAGCATCATAAGTGGGTAGCTTTTTATTTTATGGAATCAGCTTAAATTATGAAAACTGATAAGTCACAACTCATGAGCAGTTTAACAGGAGCTATACTGCTGTCCACAGGCGGAATTTCTACTCCAGGGAATCCTCATTTCTACCTTTATGGCCTTTCAGCTAATTGGGTCAAATTCATCCAGATTATAAAAAATACTTCCATTTATTCAAAGCCAACTGTTTCTTAATCTTGATTATGTATACAAACCATCCTCATAGTAGAACCTAGATTATGGTTAAATAACTGTTGGCTTCAGTCTAAGCTAAATAATGCAAGAAATTATCCACTATAGTTTATCTGTGGTATCTCCCTCAATAACGTGTTCATTCTCTCTGTGTATAGACAGATCTCAAATAAGGGTCAACTTGGATGAAGGAAGGAGACAGGGACAAAGGGAAAGAGGGAAAGAGAGATTATTAAACCTCTATCTCC
Source organism: Alexandromys fortis (assembly GCF_014885135.2). Lineage (NCBI taxonomy): Eukaryota > Metazoa > Chordata > Mammalia > Rodentia > Cricetidae > Alexandromys > Alexandromys fortis. The sequence goes on from NW_026068001.1 coordinate 5,378,469, forward strand.
AGAATTATGTCTTTTAGTGCTCCTCTGTCCACACTACGTAAACATCATACTCTATGGTCTATTTTGGTACACACTGAACAGCTCCCATCATTTCCAAAGCTTCGTGGTGTGCTCCCAATATCCCTTCATAGTTTCAACTTCTGTTATTCCTAGCCAAAGGCATACCATTTACTTCTGCCTCCCTCAAACTTTATCATGTAGTAACCATGCCCACACTTGTGTTTATTACAGTGATAACAAAGTAACTCCTTATAAGGCTCTGAGCAAGTAACATGAATTTAAACATGTGATTTTCAGTGGTGGGAGACTATAGGGGAATGTTGCTGGATAAGGTTGAAATAATTCAAATAGATTTGGAAAGCAAATTAAGATCTGAGATGATATTGGTATAGCAAATGTAATGGCGAGAAAATAAAGGAAGTTGTGTTGTCAGTATCAATATCCTGTTGGTGTTCCACTCAGATCCCCTTGACCTTCCCAGATGGGCAGTTACTTTATGGCTGTATGTCTGCCTACAGTAACTGTTTGCACTCCATGTCTTCATGGATATAACCATCTCATTACTGTTCCTTTTATGGGTATCCTCTCTTCTTACTTCTTGTTTACCTCCCAGAATTTCCTAGTCACATCTTAACTAAGCTTTCTCTAAATCTCCTTCTTTGAGAGTCTCTGGTAGATAGAAGGAGGGTGACCCAAACTACAACTGTAGGCTAGACATATACAGTAATTTTAGCAAAGGGAAAAAGTCTAGAAGTGGAAGGAAACATCCCATAACATGAAGAGCTTGGAGGGTCAACAGTCCTGCTTCAGGATGAGGGGCTAAAGAGAGAGCCTATCACTTTCTTCTGAGTATTTTGGCCCAGCGGATCTGATGCTTCAACAGAACCTTCAAAATATATAAATTTAGGAAAATTCTTACCTTGAAACTTTCACATAATTTATACTTCTACCCTGGAAATCATAGATAGACTTGAAGTTTAACTCTGAGAAATTTATGTTAAACAGACTCAAAATCTACCTTGGTAAATTTGAGCAATAAAAATATTGTTCCTTCAAATAAACAGTAACATTTCATTTTCTGTCTGCAATCATATGGAGAGGAAATAAATTAGAAGGTGGTGAGTGCATCTCAGCCATTGTTTATGGCTCTTGTTACTTAGCAATTCTAAATCATACATTGATTCCTAGGGGCATAAAGATATCACTTTCTCCACTCAGCAAGAGAGATGAGAGCTGGGGAAGGAGAATGTTATTTTTCAGGAAAGGGAAACAGCTCTGGAGACTATCCTGGCCTGCAATAGAATAACCAGGTGCCCAGAGAGCTCCTATTCAGAGCATTTGAATTGCAGGTATTTGTTTTATCTTGCAAGCCGAGACACTGGGCCTTCTGCAAACACAGGCATATAGATTTCTTCTGATTAAAAAAATCTTATTACCCAGATCTTTCCTATGAAGATTTTTTTGGATTCTGAAAATAATAACCACACTTCAATTTTATTTAGTTAGCTTTAATAGTTTTATATTCCTTATTCTGTTGTGAGACATCATGTAACAGAAATCCAGGTGACATAAGAATTTACTCCCCTAATCTAAATAGATTATGATTTCTCACTTTTTAACATATAATTTTATGGAGATATCTGTTTATTTTATATTGTTTCTGCCATAAATTTTATACTTCCTAAGTGACAGAGGTTAATAAGAGAAGTCTACTGACATCACAGAATTTAACATTAATTTTTTGCTTTCCCAGGCAATGTGATATTGACATGCATGTTCTATAGCTAAATATTTCTCTTGATTATTAGTTCAATTATTTCTATCTCTGCTTGAATTGTTTTCTTTGCTACTTAAGTCAAAGATTAAGTATTAAATTGATTAACTTGACTTCATCTTACTGGTGAGCATACATACTATATGAAACACTGCCTTTCACAATGTATGATGCTGTCTGTTCATCACTCAGAATTATCTACACCAGATACAACTGAGTATCTTCCATCAACCATGCTACCCAATCCTGGCCTCCTGAGAAGAATCTAAATGTAAGGAAGAACGTAACTTTATAGAGCATCATCTCAAAACAAACAAACAACCCACAGGAGTGTATCAGAGGGGTTGATCCAATGCAGGCTTAAAGCTTCCTAATGATTGCTTTCCTTAATATAGTGATTTTATTCATCCTTGGGGAAGAGTGGTTCCCCATTGCCTTTAAACACTGGGATAAAAATAGGGATATAACCTAGCATTTTTGTTTATTTATTTATTTATTTATTATTGAAAATTTCCACCTCCTCCCCTCCTCTCACTTCCCTCCCCTTCCCCTTCTCCCCCTCCCCTTCCCTCTACAGTCCAAGGAGAGTCAGGGTTCCCTACCCTATAGGAAGTCCAAGGTCCTCCCCCCTCCATCCAGGTCTAGGAAGGTGAGCATCCAAACAGGCTAGGCTCCCACAAAGCCCGTCCATGCAGTAGGATCAAAACCCAGTGCCATTGTCCTTGGCTTCTCAGTCAGCCTCCACCATCAACCACATTCAGAGAGTCCAGTTTGATCACATGCTCCATCAGTTTCAGTCCAACTGGCCTTGGTGATCTCCCATTAGATCAGTTCTGCCGTCTCAGTGGGTGGACACACCCCTCGTGGTTTATTTGCTTGTTTGAAAATAGATGTCCTAACTGCAATAACATATCAGAAGCCATCTGTAGTGGATGCTATGACCATTATTTGAAGGAAAATAGCCATTCTGTCCTAGTATATGGGTGAATGTTTCAATGTATCTTTCCTTCTCATCGAGTGATCATTTGTTGAGGTTGTCTTCTGTATATATTAGATTAAAATTGAGACTTCAGTTTCACAAACAAATGGTATGTCTCTCTCACTCTGTGTGTTTAGCAATTAAAACATCCATTTAAGTGATCATAATTTTCTTTTTTGTTTTAAGGAGAAAAGAACTTACTTGACTAACAATTCCAGGGAAATTATAATTGTCAACAATCCCCAACCTTGAATTTTCTACAAGACTATCATCAAGAAGAATCCAGGTAAAGCCATAGGCACATTTAATGAGACATCTTTTCTGTGTAGGTGCTATAATAGTAGAAGGTGTAAGACATCCATGAATGCCTAGGTGATTATATAAAGGTGGGCATTTTTATACAAGGGCTTTACATCATCACTTCCTCTCACTTAGTGCATCAAGAGTTTGGAAGTAATTGCTATCTCGGAACTTTTTGTCCAGGCTAGCTATATTTAATCACACCCAAAGGGATTCATCAACAGTAAATACTATGAGGAACACAAGAATGTATACTGAAAATAACAGAATCTAACTTTAATATCAATTAAACTATAATATGTACTCTTTTGTATATTCACAAATTAATGTGAAAAATCTTAGTAATGTACATGAGATGTGTACATTTAATATGTATATCTAAATTTCTTATAGCCACTATATTTAAATTAATTTGTGTGTATCATGACCTGACCTAAATGGTTTCCATTTATTAACTCACTTAAGATTATCAAGTCTTTATACAAGAATTATCATTGCAAAACAAAGGACAATGAGACCAAGAAATGTTGACAGAGGTTTCCATCCTGCCCAGTCCCCTGTTCAGTCCCAAAGAAGCACACAGATGCCTACATTGGTTGCTCGGCTTCTACTTCCTACCTGGTCACCCCTCCTACATACTCCCTGCCTGGCTACTGGCCAATCAGCATTTTATTAAATCAAAACAACTGACAAATCTTTACAGGGTACAAAACCATTGTCCCACAGTACCCCCCCCCCTTTTTCAAAACAAAAACTCTGAATCTAATCAACTTTGTTTAGCTTTTTTTCCCTGACCATTATCCATAACAACTTGTATCCAACACTCTAAACAAAGACAAACATCCATAATCCATTTTGGGGGGAGGGATGTGGGTGTAGTTTTCCAGGCTACTTCCTGTTGATTGGGAAAGCTGATAATCTTATGGGGACCTAAAGAAAATTTAGAATTGTGATTAAGTTCTGACTGAAGTATTCTGTGAGGCTTGATCATCTCAGCCAGCAGTCTTGAAATTTTAGATGTAGAACGTAGACATCTGGGAAATCTACTGCTACCAGAGATTTCTCAGAGGGTCTTTCTTAACCAAACCTGATTTTTATTAACCCAGAATGAATCCACAGCCTCTCATTTTCCTCAGAAACAAAAGCAAAACCTCTTCTCCAAAGTAGCATATCTTTTGACTTAAATTTTGAAGTCAAGCATTTTCAAAATATATATGTTGGATTAATCCAGCAACATTTATAATCAAATGTCTTTTAGCAGCTGTTGCTCCTTCCTCAGTATTCAAACAATTCACAGACAACACAAGTACATACAGTACCCAGTACATACAGATTCTCAGTATATTTTCCATGTTTACATGGCTCTATGTTAAACTCTATTTCTTTTATTTTTATTTATTATTTTTTGTTTTTGAGACAGGGTTTCTCTGTGTATCTTTGGCTGTCCTGGAACTCACTATGTAGACCAGGCTGTCCTTGAACTCACAGACTTCTGCCTGCCTCTGCCTCCTAAGTGCTGGGATTAAAGGTGTGTGCTAACACACCCAACTACTCTCTCTCTCTTTCTTTCTCTTTAAAGGACTTCATCCTTTTTCTTTTCTCTTCCAAGACTGCATATATTTTTAAACACACTGTAAACCATTTGGAGGATTTTTTCATCTGTATCTATCTTTACTGTATATCTATCTTTTTCTGACCTTGAGTCTAATTTGCTAAGTGATATGACTAGGATTAAAGCCGCAGCTTTGATGACTGGATCTACCTGATTCCTTGTCTTTCTGAGAGTCTATCTTCATGGCAGATGTACTGGTGGGAACCATGTTTATTGCCACAATTCTATGGCATTTCAAGGTCCCTGCTACCACCAAGAAACATGCTGTCAGCTATTCATAAACATTTAATTGTTTTGTGACAGGGTCTCTTAAAAAGAACTGCAAAGTTTTTCAGCTAAAGCTGAGCCAGGAAACCTCTCTTAAATGAGACATGCTTGCCTTTAGCAAACAGAGCCCACGAGAAAAAATGCTGTTACCATTTGTGTCTAGAATTACTTCCCAAACTCTCTCAGGTTTTAAGTGGATTTAGTTGTCCACGTTGGTACCACTCTGTAGTAGGAGAGGCTGTTCATTTGTTCCCAGTCGCTTAGACCCGAAATAATCACTCAGAAACTATAATGTTTAAATCATTGCTTGGCCTAATAGCTCTAGTTTCTTATTGGCTAGCTCTTACATCTTATTTTACCCATTTGTATTAATCTGTGTATCGCCATGTGGCTGTGGCTCACCAGCAAGTTTCCATCTGGCATCTGCTTCTGGTGGGGCTACATGACTTCTCCCTGACTCTACCCTTCTTTCTCCCAGCATTCAGTTTAGTTTTCCCCACCTAGCTCTATTATACTAAGCCTCTGGCTGAAATAGCTTTATTCATTAACCAATAAAAGCAACACATATACAGAAAAACTTTCCACACCACAGAAAGATAAATAAATTTTCTTAATGACAAAAATAAAATAAAAGAGTGATAAAGAAGAGATTTGAATCCATGATATATAATTCTGAAGTCCCTGTTCTTAATGGGTAATTTAATAATAATTTGTAAGTGCTTCTCACTTTAAAATCTTTTGTGGCAGGCTGGGATGAATGAAGTCCGTGTTCTTAATGGGTACTTTAATAATAATTTGTAAGTGCTTCTCACTTAAGGATTTTTTTCTGGCAGTCTGGGATGAATGAAGTCTCTTCAGTCCTGGACTTGCCAAGGTATCTGTTCTTTTTATCACTCTGTTCCAAAAGTAGTTACAACAATATCTTTCAATGTCACTTTACCTTTTAAAATAAGATTTCACAAATAGGATTCTCTGATTTCCACATCCCACATCAGGGTTTACTTTTCACTGTGTCAAAGGCCATGTTGTGTGCTTTATAAAGATACTACTTGTAGGTATAAACATTGATTTGGATTCTTCATGAGAGAGAAAACGTGATTTTTTTTTTCTTTCTGACTCTGGATCACCCCACTTAAGATATTTTTTTTTCTAAATACAACCATTTCATTCAAATCAAAATTTTATTCTTATTTATAGCTCAGAAAAATCTATTATGTATGTAGTTGCATTATCCATTCATCTCTTGAGTAGAACAGGAAGAGTATGGGCTGAAAAGTTAGATAGAACACTGTGAAAAGAGAGAAATACCAGTGTTAGGGAAAGAGAAAAGAGTAAAAAAGGACATATGTTACATGAACTGAAAGAAGGTTATTGGGAATAGAAGTATACAAGGAAGAGAATGAGATATGGCTGAGAATGAAAGCACAAAAGCAAAATTTCTTTGTAAAATTCCATAATGAAGCCAAATACCTTTATACTAATAAAAATTAGTTTAAAGAGAAATTGCAGTTTATACCCAACTTTTTTCATAGAAAATTTATATATGACTTTTTCTTGCCCCTAGAATAAAACCAGCAGATTGAAGTAGCCCAGCTTATGTGGACAGGCCCATATGGAGCATCATTCCCAATCCCTTAGGTGTTAGTTAAAAGCCAGTATGAACTTGACAGCCATGGGAGTAAACTGTCTTCAAAATGGCTCCTTCACTACCATTTGAATTGCCCCAGTGCATACCACAGATTAAGATAGCAGTCTTCCTTCTTAATGAGTCCTCATTAAATTATAGACTTGTAAACTAAATAACAGACTTCTAGTTCTGACCAAAATGAAGTAGCTCCAATAATCCCAGGTGTTTCATATTACAATTAAAATTTAAAAACTGTATAACATAATATAATGACCATGTAAACGAAGGCTCAGATGGAACAAAGATAGAGTTTTAAATGACTTTTAAACTTGAGGAATGAACCAGCAGTGAGTTTCTTGTGTTTCGTTATTTCCTTCAATACATTCCAGATGCAGAAACCACCAACCTAGAGTCACCCAGTGAAACAAAAAAAAGTAATAAAAGAATGCATGTATAGATGCAATATGTGACAAAAATTCTACTCAGTAGATCAGAAAGATAAGGCAGACAGACAAAGGAATTTGGATGACAGTAGCTATGATACACTTTCAGGTTAACTCTTAATTATGCACATCATAGGAATTTATAAATAAGCCATTTAGAAGCAGAAGTAACAGAGAAAGGTAAGGGACAAGAAGCATAGAGATTAGTAAGAGATAGACCATCTTAATATTCTAAAATTAAATCCTAGCTCTCTTGCCAAGTCTCTCAGTTTGGACTTGCATGGGTTATGAACTTGAACAGCACCTTGAAGAGATACATGCAAACAATGTCTCAGTTACTTCTTCTTTTCTAGTATCATATGCCAAAGCTGAAGCCTTAAAACAACTGTAACCATTTGGTGTCCTAAAGAAATTATGTAAAATTTGTCTTGGTTCTTTTTCATGTTTGGCAACATTTTTTAATGAAAACTTATAGGTTTGCAGGTTTTTCTTTTTAGAAGGCTTCAATTATGAATTTTATTTCTTGAGTGGTTTTAAGTCTCCTCACACTATCTCATCTCAAAGACTTCTGTGCTTTTGAAGAACTGAGTCATCTAAGCTGTCATATGCATGAGTTCATAGTTTTTCACAATAGTATGGTTAATTTTATGTGGGATAAAATTTGTCTGGACCATGGAATACACAGTTATCTGATTAAACATTATTTCTGGATATGCCTATGTGGAAAAGACTTATTTGAATTGGTAGAGTAAGTATAGTAAATGGCCATCTTCAATTTAGGTGGACATCATCTGACCACAGAGGGAAGAACACAAAGAATAAGACATCTTAAGAATTAATTCCAGCTCTCTTTGCCTAGCTGCTGAACTGGGCCACATCTATACTGAATCTTCCAACAAGAATTCACCAGCAGTCAGGACATTAAATCTCATCTCCAAACTTTTTTGGGTCATCAAGTTGTTAACCACAGATTTTGAGGTTCCTAAGCCTTTGCAATTACATGATCTCAATTTCTCAGTTTCTATACATGTGTGTATGTAGTTATTACATTTATACACATACACAGAGACAGGAGACAAAGGCAGAGAGATAGAGACAGAGACAGAGAGACCCTATTGGTCCTATTTCTCCGGAGAACTATAAGACACATAGTATTTTATCAACGTTTTAATTCAGCTCTATTAGATTTTGAGAGTGGAGTGATGAAGTATACAATTCTAATTGTGACTTTTCTTAAATTCTCCTTCATCTCAATCATTCTCTACTGCACATTTAAAATCTCTATCATTGTCTCCATAACTCATTCAGTTATTCTATCTTCTTGATAGATTGATTCTTTTATTATCTCCCTCTTATTTATTTGAATTTCAATTTAATTGACAACAATATAATCACTTCTGCTCTTTAATAACATGCTTGAATTGTATAACTTTTTCTAGCTTTTAATATATACAAAGCACTGTTAGAAAAACAACAACAACAATAACAAAAACACTCACCAAAAATACCACTGAGTTCATTTTGTGTTGGCCATCTCTTTCTGAGGATGAGCTTGATCTTAAGAGTAGTTCATATACCCAGCAAGACTTCATCGGGGAAAAATTCTTTTCATTTGTGAGTCATTATCAGTGGAGATAGCTTCTGGGGTAGGGATGTCAGCTTGTGTCTACTTCTACCCCATCAGACTCAGACTCATGCAGGACCTGTGCGTGCTGCTACAGTTTCTGTGAATTCATACATTCATCAGTCTTTAATGTCTTCTATGCCCTCTGGCTCTTAGAATCTTTCTGCCTCCTCTTGTGAGGAGTTCCCGTAGCTGTGAGGGGAGGGAATTGATAGGGACATCACATTTAGGGCTGAGTATTCAAGGGTTTCTAACTTTCGTCATATTGTTTAGCTGTGGGTCTCTGTATTTGGTCCCATCTGCTTCAGGAGGAAGCTTCTCTGATGGTGGCTGAGCAGAGCACTGCTCTACAAGTATAGCAGAAAATCATTATGAGTCATTTTATTGCTACATTTTTTAAAAGCAGTAGTATTTGGTTTTTCCCTGGATCCCTGGGCTTTCTTGTCTCAGGTTTTGGGCCACCCACGCAGTATTGGGGAGGATTTTATCTCAGGAAGTGGGTCTTTAGTCAAATTAGATAGTAGTTGGTTACTCCCTCAAGTTTTTTTTTTTTTGAATTAGCAAATATTGCAAGCAGGACACCAGTGTCGATCAAAGGGTTTGTGGATAGTTTTGTCTTTGTGTTCTCCTTTAGTACCATGCTGAGTAGCTTCCTGTACCAAAGACACTAGGGTATAGGGGTGAAGGCTCTATATAGGCACAAGCTCAATTTCTCCGTGTTCAATGATTTGTGTAGGTGTTATCTTCAACAGTGGGGCCATGTCATCAGTTTGGAGAGAGAAACTTATATTCTTCAGAACAGCCTGTGTTGTTTGAGGATTCCCATGGTACCTGCTAGGCTAACAATTCAATTAGATGCAACCCAATCCTAGGAATCAAGTTTCATTGGGTTGAAGAGATGGCCAAGTGGGGCTCTGTCTCCCCTATTATTTGGTGGTTTCATTGAGATAATCTTCAAATATACATATTTTTAGGAAATTTCTTCTGTATTAGGTTTCTGTGGTGATTTGAAAAAGAATGGCCCATGTTGGATAATATATTTGAATGCTTAGTCATTGGGAGTGGCACTATTTAACAAAGATTAGAAGATTAGGGGGCTTGGCTTTGTTGGGGTAGGTATGGCCTTGCTGAAGAAAGCACATCACTGGCAGTGGGCTTTGAGGTTTCAAAAGCCTGTGTCAGGACTGCATCTGTCTACATATGGATCAGGATGTAGAACTCTCAGCTACTGCTCCAGCTTCTGCCTATAAGTTATCATTCTCCCATGCTGCCCACTATGATATAATGGACTAAACCTCTGAAACTAAGCAAACCCCAATTCAATGTTTTCTTTCTCAAGAGTTTCTTTGGTCATGGTGTGTCTTCACAACAACAGCTCAATGATTAAGATAATGTCCATACTACTCCTTAAATAGCAGTTAATTTTAGCCAGCTCAGCCCATATTCTCTTACTTGTCCCTCCTCACTTGATTCTTTTGTTCCAGTCCTCCTCCATCTATGTGCAATGATCTATTCTATTTTCCTTTCCTAAGGAGATCTATCTGGTCCCTCTAGTCGCTTACTCTATACCTACCTTCTGTGGTTCTATGGATTAGAGCTTGGATATCATTGATTTAACAGCTAATATTCACATATAAGCAAATAAAAACCATATTGTCTTTCTGGGTCTGGGATACCTCACTTGTGATGATTTTTTTGTAGTTGTATTCATTTATCTGAAAAATTCATGATTTTATTTTTAATGTTCCATCTTTTCTTTTTCCACTCATCAATTGAGAGACATGTAAGTTGTTTCCAACTTCCGGTTATCTTGATTAGCTCAGCAAATGAAACTATTTAAACAAGTGCTTCTGTGGTAGAGTAGGATGAAGTGACCTTTGAGTATATGCTAAGAAGTATAATGCTGGATCTCCAGGTAGATCAAGTCCCATCTTCCACAGGAGTTGCCACACTAATTTCCATAGCAGCTGGACAAGATTACTCTCCCACTGGCAATGGATGAGTGTTCCTTTCAGTCAGTATATTCACCAGCATGAGCTGTCACTTGTGTTATTGATCTAACCATTATGACTGGTATAAGATGAAGTCTCAAAGTAGTTTTGATTTGCATTTCCCTGATGACTAAGGATGTTGAACATGTAAGTGTTTCTCAGATCTTTGAGTTTGCTCTTTTGAGAATTCTATGTTTAGATCTGTATCCCATTTTTAAGTTGAGTTATTTGTTTTCTTGATATCTAGTTTTACTTATTTCTTTACGGATTTTGTATATCAAATGTGTAGTTGGTAAAAATCTTTTCTTATTTTTTGTCCTGCTGCTTTGTTCAAATAACTATACCCTTTGCCATGCAGAACCTTTTTTAATTTCATGAGGTCCCATTTGTTAATTATTGTTTCTAGTGCCTGATGTTAACAGTGTTCTGTCCAGGAATTTTTCTCCTGTACCAATGAGTTCAACGCTATTTTCCACTTTCTTTTCTGTCAGATTCAGTGTATCTGGTTTAAAGTTGAAGTCTTTGATTCACTTGGAGTTGAGTTTTGTGCAAGGTGATATGCATGGTTCTATTGGGATTTTTCTATGCGCAGATATCTGGTTTGTCCAGGACCATTTGTTGAAGATGTTGTCTTTTCCCAGAGTATATTTCTGACTGTTTTAAATCAAAAATCAGGTGTTCATAGATGTGTGGATTTATGTCTGTGTCTTCAGTTTTATTCCATTGACCAGTGTGTCTGTTTTGTGTCTATATCATGTTGTTTAGTTACTCTATCTCTGTGGTACAACTTGAAATCAGGGATGATGGTTCCTCTAGCAGTTCTTTCATTATGCAGAATATTTTGGCTATCATAGGACTTTTTGTGTTTTCATATGAAACTGAAAATTTTCCTTTCAAAATCTATGAAGAATTTTGTTGGAATTTTGATGGTGATTGCATTGAATCTGTAGATTGTTTTTGATAGGATAGACATTTCACTATATTAATTCTACCGATTCCTGAGCATGGGGGATCTTTCCATCACCTAATTTTTTTTTCTTTAATCTCTTAAAATTTCGTCATATAAGCCTTTCACTTGCTTGCTTAGAGTTAGCCCAAGGTATGTTACATTATTTGAGGCCATTGTTCAAGGTGTTATTTTCCTGATTTCAGTCCATTTGTTCTTTATATAAAGGAAAGCTACTAATGTCTGTCTATTAATTTCATATCCAGCTATATTTTTCATTCAGTAGAGAACTGTTCAGTCCAAGAGTTTGTAAGATTTCTGTTGTTTCTGTTGTTGCTTATGCCCAGCTTTAATCTGTGGTGGTTGGATACAGGGTACTATTTCAATTTTCTTGTATCTGGTGAGACTTGCTTTTTCTCCAAATGCATATTCAATTCTGTATAAAGTTCCATGAGGTGCTGAGAAGAAGGTACATTCTTTTGTGTTTGGGTAAAATATTCTATAAATTTCTGTTAGGTCCATTTGCTTTATGTCATTTTGTTAAGTCCTGCAGTTTAATGTTTAGTTTCTGTTTGTATGATCTGTCTGTTGGTGAGATTAGGGAACTGAAATCTCCCACTATTAATTAGTGTGTGACTATTAATATATGATTTAAGCTGTAGTAGTGTTTCCTTTATGAATGTGGGTGCCCTCTTTTGGTGCATAAATGTTTAAAATTGCAATATCCTCTTGGTGGATTTTTCCTTTGATGAATACGTAGTGCCCCCTTATTTCTTTGGATTAGTTTTGGTTTGAAGTCTATTTTGTCAGACAATAAAATGACTACACTGGCTTATTTCTTGGGTGTATTTGCTTGGGATATCTTTTTCCATTCTTTTACCCTGAGGTGATGTCTATCTGTGATGTTAATATTGAATGTAGTAGAATGATGGATCCTGTTTTCACATCCTATCTGTTAGTCTGTGCCTTTTTATTGGACAATTGAGCCCATTGATGTTGAGAAATATCAATGAACAAGGATTGCTGATTTCCATTATGTCATTGTTGTGTTGTGGATTCCCCCACCACCACCCTTTTAATTTGCTGATCTGGGATTATTTATTCCTTTTGGTTTCTTGAGTGTGGTTAACCTCTTTAAGTTGAAGTTTACCTTCTAGTGCCTTCTGTTGAGTTGAACTTATAGATATTGCTTGAATTTGTTTTTTTTTAATGTAATATCTTATTTTCTCCATCTATTGTGATTGAAAGTTTTGCTTGGGCTATTAGTCTGGGCTGATATCTGTGGTGTCTTAGAGTAGAACATTTATCCAGATCCTTCTGGATTCTAGGTTCTCCATTGAGAAATCATGTATATTTTATATCTGTATCTTCAAAGTTACTTGGTCTTTTCCATTGCAACTTTTAGCAGTCTTTCTTGGTTCTGTATATGTAATGTTTTGATTATTATGTATCATGGGGAATTTCTTTTCTGGTTTAGTCTATTTGCTGTTCTGTATTCTTTTTGTAGTTGATAGGCATCTCCTTCTTTAGGTTATATTTTCTGTGCCTTTGACCTGAGTTTCTTCTCCTTCCTTGATTCATATTATTCTTAGATTTGGTCTTTTCATAGTGTCCCAGATTTCCTCGATATTGTTTTTTTTTAATATAATTTTTTTATTGAAAAAAAAGATTTCCGCCTCCTCCCCCCTCCCCTTTCCCTCCCCGTCTCCCTTTTCCCCCCCACCTCCCTCTCCTCTCCTCCTCCCCCCCCC
>NW_026068001.1:5399109-5400941 GCF_014885135.2 Alexandromys fortis
CAGTGATCCAGGGACAGAAGGAAGGACGGGGCAGGCAGTGCAGGATCCAGGAGAACACAGGAGCCCCTGGAGCCCAGGCTGAGGGTGCCGGGCTCTCTTACTGGGGACCTTGAGGCTCACTGCTCTGGGTGGGTAGCCTTAGAGTAGGAGCTTAAAGTAGGAGCTTAAAACTGTTGTTGAGCACTGGTCCTAGCATACAGCAGGGCAGGGTTGGGGGTGGGGTGATGGGATGCTGATTTCCTCGATATTGTATGCCTGAATTGTTATTCAACATTTTATTTGATTGAGTTAACCATTTCTCTATCTTGTCTTCAGTGCCTGAGATTCTATCTTCTATCACTTGCATTCTATTGATAAGCCCTTTGAGGTTCCTCTTTAAGTTCCTAATTTTTTCATTTCCAATGTTCCCTGTTTGGATTTCTTTATTGATTCTGTTTCTACTTCTTGGTCTTAATCAGCCTTTTTTCACTTTATTCCATTGTTTGTCTGAGGTTTTTTTTTTTTTTCCAGAGATTTCATTAACAGATTTCCTCATATCGTCTTTAAGGCACTAGAAGGAAAACTTGAACTTGTTGAGCTGCCTCCAGGCTGTTCAGTATACTCTCACTTCCCAGCTTTTGTGAGCTATTGCAAAACACCACAACTGGTCAAAATATAAAGAGCTAATCAGAGGTAACTAGATTAATCTACAACACAGCTTCTACATCTAGGCTCAGGACACATATCTGAAGAGGGGTCAGAAAGATTTTTAAAGCCAGAGGAACAGGAAATCCAATGTGGTATCTTGTTCCTAGAAAAGACAGGGAAGCTCTACATCTATACTCCTGATACTTAACAAAATGGTTCCCTAAACAAGACCTGAACACTTATAGACTTGCTAACATGGAAGGGAGAATTCTAATGGGGTTACAGGTTACTAAAAACTGCTGGGGGTGGTGGTGGGAAAAAGAATTCATCATCCCCAAATGCAAATATGAGACCTCCCAATTGGTCTCATAGTTCCAATTGTATATGTATTTATATGTATGTATATATGTATATATATATGGCATCGCTGAAGTCATACATATATACAAGTAATACTAAGTGGACTCAACAGGTCGAATTTATCAAATTTACACATATATGCATTTATACAATATGCAATAATAATGAAGAAAAAGGCCATGATTTGAGAAGGTGTGGGAGAGTACTTACACAAAGTGGGAGAAAGGAGAAGGGGGAAAATTATTTTATTATATTTTAACTAATATACATATAATTTTTAAAAGAGGATCCAAAGTTGAGCAGGTAGTGAAGGAAGGAAGGAATCTGGAGGCAGTTGGGGAGTGTAATGAATACTATTAAAATGCACTGTATAAAATTATAAAAGAACTGATTAAAATGAGAGCAAAACAAAATATTTGAAATGAGTCTACAGGGGTATAACTTTGGAGTAAAGAAAGATAATTATCACATTTTATGACCTATATAGAATGTGTGTGTATGCGTGTGCACATATGTTTAATTCTGACAATATCATATATATATATATATATATATATATATATATGAACTGCAATTACATTTACCCTCTTACCCTATTTTATCCACACTCCATATATCCCACTCATACAGACACATGCTTCCCCGCCTATATTCCTGTCTTATGTGTGCAGATCTCCAATTGGTGCCACAGCTTCTGTGTGTTCATGATCATAGTTGTAAAATTAATTCCATTTTGAGAAACTCTCACACTTAGTGCTTCCATATATCTGTATTATGAAGTGCTCTATATCACTCATTAAATCTTTGCTCAACTTTTTATTATTATTATTATTTATTTATTTATT
>NW_026068001.1:5400992-5425892 GCF_014885135.2 Alexandromys fortis
CCCCAATCAACTCCCCCTCTCTCATCAGCCCAAAGAGCAGTCAGGGTTCCCTGCCCTGTGGGGAGTCCAAGGACCTCCCACCTCCTTCCAGGTCTAGTAAGGTGAACATCCAAACAGCCTAGGCTCCCACAAAGTCAGTACGAGCAGTAGGATCAAAAACCCATTGCCGTTGTTCTTGAGGTCTCAGTAGTCCTCATTGTCTGCTATGTTCAGCAAGTCCGGTTTTATCCCAGGCTTTTTCAATCCAGGCCAGCCGGCCTTGGTGAGTTCCCGATAGAACATCCCCATTGTCTCAGTGTGTGGGTGCACCCCTCCTGGTCCTGAGTTCCTTGCTCATGTTTTCTCTCCTTCTGCTCCTGATTTGGACCTTGGGTTTTTAGTCCGGTGCTCCAATGTGGGACTCTGTCTCTGCCTCCTTTCATTGCCTGATGAAGGTTAATATCCAGAAGGATGACTATATGGTTTTCTTTGGGTTCACCTTCTTATTTCTTTGCTCAACTTTTTAAAGATTATTTGAGATTCACTTTCTTAAAATTTTGAAGTATACAAGCCAGTGGTATCACTGTAGACATGGTGGTGTACTGATCTCTGGAACTCTCTCCTCTTCCAAAACAGAGGTTCCTAACTATAGAGAAGCAGCTCCACATTGCCTTGTCTCCCAGTCATTGCAGCTACCACCCACTTCTTTGCTTCTATAAGTTTAACTCTTTCTTTACTACCGGTTTCTTTGCTGTCACGTGGTCAGCAGTTTTTTCCTCACCAGCTACTATAACTTCCCAGATTCTATCTGTGCAGCCGTGCACATGACACCTTAAATACGAACTTCAAACTGCTGAAGCTGCTCTATACTGTGAACCCAAACAGCTCTCCATTTTTGTTCAACCTTTATTTCTCCCATCTATGTAGTTTCTTCTTTTTGTTTGTTTGTTGTCTTTTGTTTTTGTTTTATGAGATAGCGATTCTCTGCGTAGCCCTGGTTGTAGTGGAACTCTCTCCATAGACCAGGCTGGCTTCAAACTCACAGAGATCCACCTGCCTCTGCCTTCCGAGTGCTGGGATTAAAGATGTGCACACCACTGCCCAGCTGCCTAGTTTCTTGATACTTGATTCTATACTTCATAGGTATCCTGTACTCTTAATCCCTTTGTTTTAGACAAAATTTTGGATTCATTCTTTTAGCTTCAGCCTCATATTTCCCTTTCCTATTATGTTTCATCGTTCATTTCTATACTGTTACTTAGGAAAACCCTTGGCCACTCCCAGCTGAGATTCTGATGGTGCATATGTGCTGCTTGCCTGAGTCATTTTATTTCCCTTCCCCCTCCACACACCCCTTGTGACCTATATTAATGCATGCTGCAGAGAGAAATACACACTGAACTGGGTTTTTCTGGAATGGCTTTCAGACTGTATAACCTGTAGCCTCTTCTCCTGTCCCACAGCCCTCAAAATGCACACACTTGTCCCATACGTGTTATTTTCACATTCAGCATAGAGAGAAAACAGATCCAAAGAGCCTTGTTCATCCTCCCTCTACTCTCTGAATCCAGTATATCTTAAGAAGAACAGTCCAGAGCTTTGTTCTTTGGTTATTTGAGTTTCAAGACTGCTCTGTGGGGATTGCATTTTCACTGAATGTAAATATTCATTAATGTATTTAATTCTCATCCTGAATATCCCTCTGTTTTATTATTTTCTGTGTAGTGGGCTGAGACCAAGTCTGGCTTTTTCTGTATATCTTCCCAGTCCAGCAACACATGTAAATGGGCACTTAATAAACGATTTTAGTCATGATGGCATAATTAAATCTTTTTCTATTGGAAATTACACATGACTTGACTCAAGGGCTGGTCTGGTCTAATTGTGTTTGTGTTCATTTTCTTGCTTTTGCCTTTATCTTGCCTAAACCTGTCTCAGGAAAGGAGGCTTTAAATTCTAAGGATGCTCACATGGGATTTCATTCCAGTTCCCTTTTGCTATTGACCAAAGACAAAGAATTAAATATATATATATATGGTTTGCCTGGAGTGTGGACAGAATGATCTGACATTTAATATATTCCAACCACTAGAGCCGCCATTCCCAGGGAGAGCTGAAGGAAAGGCTGCTGTTATTGCTGCTTAAGCAACTCAGTCTTATTTATGCACCAGTGTCTAGAGAATGTCTTTTTTTCAAGGAAATCTTTTGTTATTTGGATAAACTCCAGCTACTCACTATTATCCAAAGCTAAGATAAAGCTTTGGGAATTGAGGCCTACTGTCTGGAGGCTGAGAAAAAAGACAAGGGAACTCCACCAATGGGCCAAGAGCTATAAAGGGACAATGGATGACCCAAAGTTAATGGACTTCTCTTTCAAGTTAAAGATAAATATTGTCAATTATTTTATTTTGCTATTTTCCAAGGTCTACTTCCGTACTGGGTAGCACAGTAGCCTCTAGGCATATATGGCAATTTAAATTTAAATCAGATGAAATCTAAATTCCATCTTCAGTTAACCGAGCCTCATTCCAAGTGCTCAAAAACATTTCGCAAGTGTGTATCTATTGAAAAGCACAGCTCTAGTGTATCCCCAGTGTTACAGAAGTTATATTAGCAATGTAGGGCATCTTAAATTTGGGGGCGGTCGCAGGTCCTCGGTCCTGACCTTGTCCCGGGAGGCCCCGGGCTCAAGGAGGCGCCAAACCTGAGCCACGGCCTCAGGTGACCAGGACGAAAGGTCCCTGATCAGATGGCATCAACTGTTGTTCTTTCTGCGGAGTTGGATGCGGGGTTCGAGAGAAAACACGAGACACATGGCGGTCCCACGTGGGTGAACTTTAATGGGGGGGGTGACGACAGGTGAAGAGACGAAAGGGAAAAAAGGAGGCGAGTTATGGCGTTCCCCGTTTTTAAAGGGGTATCCAGGTGTGTCTGGGAGAATGTCCTGCGCATGCATGGCTTTCCATTGTGCTGGGATCTGTAGTTCGGTGGGATGCTGGGAACTATAGTCCAGCCGCCTTGTCTCTAAAAGGAACAGCAAACATGCTCACCTCACACTTAAATTTGGTTTCCCTTGTGCCATGCTTAGTACCAGGAAGTATAAGTTATGTTAGGTGGTCACATGACAAAGCACCACAAGCACAGGGAGGTTCCAGGACATCCCAATTGCATCCTAGAAAATTCCTACAAGAACTGAACAATTTTCACATTAGATCTTCAGTTGACAATCAATTCGAATTTCATACACTCCTCAAGCTTGCAGCTGCTTTGTAAATTTTTCTTCTTGTTTTGTTTTGCTTTGCTTTTAAGATGGAGTCTCACATTGTCACACAATGTAGTCCATTCTGGTCTTAAACTTGGAATCCTCCTGTCTCTGTCTCTCTAGTGCTGGGTTTGCCAGCCTGTACCATCATGCTCCACTAAAACCAGCAACCTCTTAAGAGATGCTAAATAAGGAGGTAAACCCAAGGAAAAACATATAAGTATCCTCTTGGCTATGGGAAGTAGACAAAATTGCAGGGGAGAAAATTGGGATCTTGGGGGTGGGGTGGGATGGGGGTAAGGGGAGATGGGGAGAGAAAAGTGAGAAGGGGAGGATGGGGGGAACTTGGGGAAACAGGAAGATTGGGATAAAGGAAGGTTGGATAGGGGAGCAGGGAAGCACATATCTTAGTTAAGGGTTGCCTTAGGGTTGGCAAGAGACTTGAACTTAGAGTGGCTCCCAGGAGCCCAAGGCGATGTCCCCAGTTAGTTCCTTGGGCAGATGAGGATAGGGAACCTGAAATGACCCTATCCTATAGCAATACTGACGAATATCTTGCATATCACTATAGAAACTTCATCTGGTAATGGATGGAGATAGAGACAGAGACCCACACTGGAGCACTGGACTGAGCTCACAAGGTCCAAATGAGGAGTAGAAGGAGGGACAACATGAGCAAGGAAGTCAGGACCACGAGGAGTGCACCCTCCCACTGAGACAGTGGGGCTGATCTATTGGGAGCTCACCAAGGCCAGCTGGACTGTGACTGAAAAAGCATGGGATAAAACAGGACTCTCTGAACATGGCGAACAATGAGGGCTGATGAGAAGCCAAGGACAATGGCACGGGGTTTTGTTCCTACTTCATGTTCTAGCTTTGTGGGAGCCTAACCAGTTTGGACGTTCACATTCCTAGACATGGACGGAGGGGGGGAGGACCTTGGACTTTCCACAGGGCAGGGAACCCTGTCTGCTATTTGGACTGGAGAGGGAGGGGGAAAGGAGTGGGGGGAGGGTGAGTAGGGTGGGAGGAGTGGGAGGGAAATGGGAGGCTGGGAGGAGGTGGAATTTTTTTTTTTCCTTTTCTCAATAAAAAAAAAAAAATTAAAAAAGTCAGTTGCCAGCCCTCAAAAAAAAAAAAAATGCCTTTACCCAAGCATGGACCTTTTTCAGATGAAGGTGTCCAAAACCTCATATTGCCTCTGCTGTTCTCTCTTGCATTTTTTCCTGTGTCACTTCTTTATACTTTTCTAATATTTTGCATTTATAATCCATGTGTTTATACAAGATGATGATCAGTTTAACAGAAACCTAGATTTTAAAAAGCAGTTTTTTTTAATTGGAAACTGTCACATCTCTAACAGGAAAGGAGATAGAAAGCCTGGTAGCTAATTTTTTTCTACCCCCTGTGATGAAAAAGCTCTTCAAGTCAAGGCTTCCTTTCAAACACAAAGACACTACCTGTTCATGACCCAAGAACACAGCAGTATAGCTTGATGCGTCAGATATGCTCTTAGAGAAACAAGGGCCAGAACTAAATCATTCCGTGGACAAGTAACGCTTCATGATGAAACACCAGAGGAAGATCTGTGCTCTTTATTACTAACGCTTCTGGAAGCTGACTTGTCGTTCTGTCCTTTCTTTTCTGTTCTTTGGTTCCCTTAACTTAAATAACAGCTGCAGTGTGAAAGCACAAATTATTCTTAAAGACTTTGAATTAATAGTCTCCTTTCTGTCTACTTTTCTCCTCCCCAACTGCCCTCTCTCAGCTTCTCTTCCATGAGCTCTGCCCACTGCAACTGGCGAAGAGTACAGTCAGTTCCTTCTCCAAGGCCAGCTTTATGCCCACTGTTAGATGTGGCTTCTCAAGAATACATATTCATCATTAATTTCCTTCACTAGCCATTCATTTCCTGGCACAAATCCTCCACTCTCTTTTTATAACAGGTAGAGTCCTCATTTTAAAAAAATCATTTCTTAAACAATGATTTCAGAAATCATATTATTTTCTGCAATGCCAATAGGCTCTGGTAGCCAGGGTTTCCATTACTCATAATCTGTTACATTCAAATGTCTGTGACTTTTCCTGTAGAAAATGTACTTCATCAACAACCTTTAGTCAGAAAGGAAAACTCTAAGAGGAACATGGCGAATGAAACAACACCAACACACTATTGGTGTTGGATCCTTACTGTTTCTCTGAACATGCCATGAAGCTGCCATATAACTGATTACAATGAGACAAGACAAGAAATAGAGGTTCAAAGTCAGTGTTTTTTTCTTT
Source organism: Alexandromys fortis (assembly GCF_014885135.2). Lineage (NCBI taxonomy): Eukaryota > Metazoa > Chordata > Mammalia > Rodentia > Cricetidae > Alexandromys > Alexandromys fortis. Next base: position 5,406,517 of record NW_026068001.1, read on the forward strand.
CCCAGTACCTAGTGGAACCCTGAGACTAACACTTTCCTCCAGAGGAGAGAGAGGAGAATGAGATGCCAGTCCATGACAGCTGAATGGCCTGGCAAGTTTAAGTTCAGTCAGATTTTTAGTGCACTTTACCACAGATGTTCTTAGCACCTACTTCCTCTGGGTCCAGCTACTAGGAATTTCTCTATGCCAAGGGATGTTGCAGAGAATGAACAGGGCTCAATTTGAGACAATCGCTGGTGTTCATAAAATCAATAAGCAAAAATAAACTTAAGGGATTTTAGGGAATATACCCACACCCATACAGTTCAGATTTTACACAAATACAGAACTGGGAGGATTTTTACTATTAACACAAAAGAGCACTTTTGTAATGGCCATCGACAGTTTGGAAAACAGTCACAGTTTTATTATTTAGGATCTTTTTCATTTTTAAAGCTAACAAAAACCTTAACATATCAAGTTAGTAAGTACCTTAGGTTATTGAATCCACCATATAAGAGCTCTGTGTTCCTGTAGCAAGTCAATTTATTGTTAATATCCCTTCTTCATCACAGAGGATCCTGGATATGACAAAGAGAAATTAAGCAGAAAGATTGTAATTGGGAGCTTATTGTGTCTTCTTGTAGCCTTCTTCACTTGCTAATGCAATTTCCTCTCCCAGAAGACTGAATCTTAGCTCCAGGTCTCTAGAAGAAAAGTTCATGGCCAGAGTGGCAAACATTTATGTGGGAAATGGATTTTGAAAACATCCACAAGGGAGCAGGAAATGCAAACAGGAAAGATATTGGAAGCCAATCAGAGGCTTATGATCAAGATATTTACTATTGCGGGCAGCTGGGACTTCAACTTCCAATGAGGACCTCCAGGACCAGACAAAGAGATCCAGATTCTATCAATAGTGGCTGATGGCTGTTGCTAGGGAATGTGAGTTCCCCAGCATGTCCACACTGCCTTACATGCTGGCCACCAAGCTCTAATAGCCAGATGAAGACCTCTGACAACGGTGTGTAAGTGTCTATTAATGATGAAGGGGTAAGAGCTATATGCACTGAATTAGTAACAATGATGTCCAGGGATGGGCAGACATCATATGCTGCTACTAATTGCATACTCTGGCTCTTCTGTGTAGCCACGGGGTGTTGCCTAAGAAGCACAATAGGACTCAATAAGTCTATTTAATACCTGGTTCTCTTGGCATCCATTATTACCATATCGCTTCCACTATGAGAAGTGTACTTCTTTTCTGTTAAAAAGTAGACTTAATTCTCAGCTCTCACAACCTATGTTGGAAGTAAACAATAAGAAATCCCTAACAAGGCAAACTGAAGGGCAGAGAAAATTGCAAGACCTTTATTTTGAGCATCGCTAATCTCTGAGATTTTCTTGGGCCATACATGTTTAATTAAATCATCAGCACGATGGTGAGAATAACAGTGTCTTTCCTCCCTCTAGGCTTTTACCAACAAACAGCCCTGGTGAGAGAGATTCTTTTCTGTGGCTTAAAAAATGAAAAGACTTAGATGGAACAAGTTAATATGAAGGCAAAGGAAGGTTTCAACTTTTACTGGTTCCACATTTAGTCCACAACCTAGCAGGCACTGGGCACAAAGTCATGTGTTTAAGTACAAAGAAGGCCTCTACTTTTCTGTTCTCAGAGAGCTGCTGGGAAGTTCCATATCGGGTTGAGACTTCTGTGACACGGTTCTTATAGTCTTCTATGTTTCTGGAAGTAGGCCAAATAGACTCACTGATTTAGCAAGCTTGACCTTAGTGGAATTGTTCCTTTGAGCTGTCATTGGAGAGGTAAGCACATACTTGTTTACATCTCTTTAGACGTACACACAACCTTTGCCTCAGCTGTAGACTTGAAAAAAAAATGGTCCTGTAGTGGTGGCGCACACCTTTAATCCCAGCAGTTGGGGGGCAGAGGCAAGTGATGTCTGTGAGTTCAAGGCTAGCCTGGTCTACAGAATGAGTTACAGGACAGCCTGGGCTGTCGCACAGAGAAAATTTGTCTTGAAAAAACAAAACAAAATATCAGACATAGTCATATAGTTATCATTAGTAAGGTAGCCTGGATTTGTGTTGAGGCAATTGAATTTGAGAATCTAAACTCTTATTGATTATAGTTGTTATGATTAATTTTGATTGCCAACTTCGTTGGATTGAGAATCACCTAGAAGGTCAGCACAACGCACCTCTGAGTGTCCCTGGAGGTATGTTCAAAGAGGACTAAGCAGGTGTGATGGTTAGTGGTAGCTGAAAATTGTACAAAATTTAGAATCACCTGGGCAGTAGGCCATGGACATGCCTGTAGGAACACTATCTTGATTACTTTAACTGAAGTGGGAAAAGCTACCTACATTTCTCAGACTTTCTTGCAGCTAGGATTTAAGTGTTACATTGTCACTATTCAAATGGCATTTAAAAGGAAGAAATAAAAGGAAAGCTATGCTTTTGAGCCCCCTGCTGCATCAGCTGCCAAGCTCAGATGGAGAGTCACTGAATCTTTCCCCAAGCGTGTGCAGCAAAAAATGCCATTGTTTGGTCAAAATCAAAAGAATCTAAGACACTCCGTGGAACTTGGGAGGGATAGAAACTATTCCCATTAGGACGTTTAAAAAAAAAAGTCTCCCCAGGGAAACAGCATATAAACAAAGAACTGTATGGAAGACCTTGTGCAAATATTTAGGCTCTAAGGAACAGCTAATACAAATGTTGAGGTGCAAATCAGTGTGGCTAGAGAGGAAGTAAGGATGGAGTGAGCCGACTTCAGTGAGATTACCGCAGCCTTGTCCGCTGTTGCAAACTATCTGAATTTTATACAGACTGAGCTTGAAAGGCTCTGGCAAGTTCCTCCACATGCAAGGGCATGAAATCAAGTGAAATAACTATCTCTAGTTACATAGACTTAAGTAAAAAAAAAATATATGAGCATAAGAATGTATGCAGAGGCTGGAGAGGTGGCTCAGATGTTAAGAGCACTGGCTGCTCTTCCAGAGGTCCTGAGATCAATTCCCAGCAACCACATGGTGGCCCACAACTATCTGAAATGAGATCTGGTGCCTTCTTATGGCATGCAGACATACATGTAGATGTGTAGATAATAAATAAATAAATAAATAAATAAATAAATAAATAAATATTTTAAAAAATTTCCTTTTTGTGCCTACCACCTGTCCCCTAATGAGCTGCAGCACTGGAGACCGTGAACCCTGTACTTCACCTGGGCAGCACAGTAGAGCCAACGCTGTTGGCGTAGGTGTAGGTGAGCCAGCCCTAATGTTTGTGACCACGGGAGAGCTGTCCTCATTACTTACCTGTTATGTAGCAGCATGGGCACAGGGGACCATACCCCCATGCCCACCAATGCCTGAGGCAGGTGGGTTATCCCTGCCCTTCATCAGCTGCAGCACTTGGGAGTGAGCCCTACACCTCGCCTATGCAGCACAGCAGAGCTGGCCCTGAAGATGTAGGTGTGGGAGAACCAACCCTGAGTAAGTGAAAGTGGAAGAACCGGCCCCGCCCCTTGCTCATTGCTTCAAGGGGTGAACTGGCCAAGGCAATGCTGGAGAGCTCAACCTGGTGGTAAAGATGGGAGAGCTGGCCTGCTGAGCAACCCTGCAAGTATCCAGGCCCAGACCGAGATTATGTGTTGGCCCACCCCAACATCCACCCCAACTGTGATCTGCTGGAACATGGAAGTGGGGTGAGGTTGGTCCTGTGGACCCGGGGCTGCAGGGCCTCATGACTCAGTGCAGCAACAGGAAGAGTCCTAATGAAGGTCCAGTGTCGATGGAATAGCAGAGACCAGGGGCCTCGAACCAGACCAATGATTCTTTGTGATGAACATCTGCACATAAAGATGTTTGGATAAAGGGGTTTACTGCATGAATCACTGTGTCACACTGCAGCTTCCGTGTCAAGAATTTTCCTCCTCTCTTTTTTCTTAAATTTTGTTTTGTTTTGTTTTGTTTTGTTTGGGGGGGGGTTCAGGAGGAAAGAAATAAAGAATAAATAAAAAGAAAGTTTTAAAAAGGAATTTTGCAATTAAGTGCACAAGCAGAAGTCTAGATGAATAGAAGAGTCAAGAACAATTGGTTGCTTTCATGGAGGACTCCAAATGTTATTGAAAGACCACCCTAGAAATCTAGTGTCCAGAATCCAAGACTAGGTTAGGTCATTTCTCATCCCTCAGTAATCACCTGTGAAACACCTGGTGAGTACCCACTGATCTAGCAGGTGTTTCTTGAAACTGAAAAGATGAGTTAGATATGAAATGCTTTTGTGGAGTTTCATCATCTGAAAGAAAGAGGCCACCTCCCAAGAGCCCTAGGAACAATTTTCCCTAGAAGGGAAAGTAGAGTTGCCATGTAAAATACAGAATACCCAATTAAATTTGAATTTCGTATAAACCATGAATATGTTTTTGATGCATGTATATCAGAGTTAGTTCATGAGACATCCTAACTATGCATTTATTGTGTATGTGAAATTAGATTTAACTGTCTGGGACTTTAATCTCTAAATCTAGTGGTAACTGTACCTAACCTGCATGGTAGCCTTCATACTGGGACATATTTTGGGCTACCATGAACATAATTCATGAGACACAGGAACAGAGGAACAACACCTGAAACCTCGTTTTGAAAAATATGATATACTTCATAACAAGCCAGTAATAGAACTAATCTCTCTCCTACTTCTCCTCAAAACATCACTTCTTGCTTTACAAAAGAAATAGGTACCTCTTTCATTGCTGAATCTTTCTCAAGTGCATTTCCCCAGGATTTGAAAGCCTCTACGATGATAAATGAAGGTTCACCCTCAAACTATGCAGGATTGGTATTGGAAAAGTAAAGGACTCTCAAGTTGGGTGGTCAGATCTTTTATTCAGATTATGGGTTATCAGATGATTATCAATGAAAACAGATTTCTGGGTGGGTTTTCAGTATGTAACTTGGAAGTAATTCAAGCAAAGAGAAACTGAGATAATAAATACCTTCCCTTTATCTTCTTATTTGTGGTTCACATCAATTTTAAAAATAGAATATAGTCATCATACATAAGCAGTCTTTCATTCCGGCAATAAAGATATTTATCTAAAGATGCATGTATCATTACTAAAATGTGTTTTCAATTTTCTTCCTGATGAATATCAAAATTTCTAGTATATTTTTATCATTATAGTCAGTTCAGAACAACTCATTTTTTGGTAACAATTACTCAATTCAGAAGATGTTGTAAGTACTTCAAGACTTGTAGTCACAGAAAATAAAATAACAATGCCAACTTTTGTATATTTTGTTATATAGAAGAAGAAGAATACAGTGATGCATAAAATTCCTCTAAGCATTAAAATACAAAACATTTGAACAAAAGAGCAGAATGGATCAAGAAGTTCAACAAGACAAAGATGTAAAATTTCTCTCTGGTGACAACGAGCTTCTTCCTGTATTGTTTCAATAGGTGGGGGCTGGTGGAAGGCCACTGTGAGATTTAGGTAGCATTCAGGTTCATTCAAAAAGGTGAGATAAACATTTTACATTTCAATACTACTATTTACAATATACCACAAATTGCATCTATACCACTAATTATATATTTTGCTACTATCTATGTTTCAGCTGAAAAGTTTTACATTTCAATTGAAAAATATCTTAGGGTCTATGTGGTTTTTATGGACATTATTTTTTATTTTACAGGTCTGAGTTAGGGCACACAAGGGGGCTTATTCGTTTCATGAGGCGAAAGCTCAACTTTTTAATTTGTAAGTTCCAAAATATGGATTATTGTAGGAGGATCTCCCCAGAGAAGAATCTGAAAAAGAATCTGTTTGAGAGAGTCCTGTAGTGGCTAAAGCTCTGGTTTAGAGTCAGCAGACAGTGTATAGGGATGAATGATTAGTGTCAAAAGGTCAAGAAGGTGAATGCGTTCAAAGCCCCTGGAATTAAAGCAAAAATCCAACTTATATCCAATCCAACAAGCTTTGTGCCATGGTTGCTTTCCTGCAAAGAAAGAAATATCTTTCTGTTTTGAACAAATGAGTTCTCGAGGGTCATAGATAGGTTCTTACCTTACAAGGAATATAATAAACAGAGTTCCCCAAACATGTGGGTATGTATAGACATTGATTTGGAATATTACTGCTAAACAAAGAAACTAGCATGCAATTCAAGTCTATAAAGCAAAACAGAAATTCTGCCTATCTTTCCAGCAAATGCATTTTGTGCCTGGCAAGCACAGTATTTGTAACTCTGGTCACAACACGGGAGCAGTTGAACCAGACTTCCCTCTACCCTGCACTCAGGAAGTTGAGATGAGAAGAATGATTTCAAGGCTAGTCTGAGCTACATAATGTGTCAAAAATCTACCAATCAAACAAAAATACACAAAATAAAAATAAAGCCAAGCTGTATGGAATGATCAAGAAGAAATAAGATGCTACAGGCGACGTGATGAAACAGGATTCCGATTGAGCAAATGCTCAGGAAAGGTGAAGATGATTGACAGGCAATTCTTAGATGTGTAAATTTGGGCCATATTCATTGTGATAATTCTGTTGGCTAATATGTTATTGGGAACCTGGGAAGATTTAGATATTAGATACCATAGAAGGACATAAATGTCGAGATGCTTTCTTAGGTCTCTGGCCTCTGAACCTACCTTAAATACACAATTCTCACTTAGAGCAAAGCCAGAGAGACCACGATACTGGGCATAAATGACTTGAAGGAAATAAAACCGCTTTTGTCATATGGATTCAGAGGGCTTAGTTCATGGTTGTTTGGACCCATGTGCTCAGGAAATCATGCTAGCATGAGCACATGACATAGATCTGTTCACTTTTATGAGAGTTGGGAAGTGTAGAGAAGTGGTCAGGGCAGACACTCCCTAGGACCTCTGCCCACTGACCTAATTCCTCCAGCTGGGTCCTACCTCGTAAAGTTCCCCATTCTCTCTAAAATAATATTACTAATTGGGAACCAAGTATTTAAAATGTGAGACTGAGGTTTCCTAGACTAAATCTTAACACCATATAACAATGCCCTCCATTTTCTAACAGGTTCCAGCAAGTTCTGACTATTCACAGATTCCACAGTAGTGCCCCTGAAGCTGATTTTCTTGGATTTAATGAAAAGATTTCTGAGCAATTTCTTTTCTTACAGCTTTCCATATTCAACTCAAGACACAGCAGTGAATTAAATGGAAGACAGGCTGGGCAAGCCATGAACAAGATTGCTCTGGAATCTGTTGGAAGCACTTCTACAATGATTTCAGATTTCCTAGTGACTTACTGGGAAGAATTTGAAACACTGTAAGAAAAAAATGTTGAGGGCTGTTTTATTAAACCCTTGGAACAGAGTCAGGAACATATTCCTGCAAGCCTCCAGCCAGGTGTGTGCTGGAGCTGGTTTGCACTGGTTTGTTAGAGCTGATTACATTCTCAGGAATTCTGCAAGCTGTTTAGCATCCTGTTGGCAGCTTTAAATTGACCACAGGAGAAGTACATGCACCACAGAAACTGGCAAATGTTACTGATCAACCATGATTCTATTTTTTTTTTTTTTTTTTGAGAATCACTTGTTAAACATTTATCAGCACAATGCAGACTCACATGAGAAGACACCAGCATGCCCTCCATAGCAAGACTAAGGGCTCAGTGGCACCAGAAGGAATGGCTTTTAGAAGCTGTAGATGTTCTATGAACAACTGGACAGCAACAAGAGAATTGCAAAGGCCAGAGGGCCAGCCACGGTGCCCAGCCAAGGAGGGCTACGGTCAGAGGAAAAGAAGTCCGACTCCTATCTTGGTAAATTTTTGCAATCCCTGCAGGCAGAAAAGGAAGGTAATTTTTCAGACTAGACTTCCAAACTGCCTTGGGGTTAGGAAGAAAATGACAGCCATATTCATACTATCAATAGTCATGTGACACAAGGTGTTCAAACCGCCCACACTTTAAAAAAGTCCTTTCAATATAATGTTGAAAAAAATTCACTAAGGATTAATTATCTACAGAAATATAGCTTTGTTTGGAGTTGCTATTTACTAGTAATTATTGGCTCAGATTGTCTGAAGTTATCTGTCACCTTGCGGATCTTTTCAGGTAACAAAGAAAATTATTCCTAGCCAGTTTTTTAATCCCCAAAGATATAGTTTTCCTATAGGACTTAAATCAATTTTATACCTAATAGAAATTTATTTTAATATCCCTTTAAAACACCTATAAATACTAAAGCCTGCAAAAGGCTTTTCAGCCCATTTTTACCACGTTACAGATTCTCTTATTAATAAGTTAATAAATCTTCAACATGTGTTCATATTAAAATTATACTTTGACAGTATTTTCAGAGTTTGGTGAGGCAAAAGTACTTTATCTTGTCTGATCCTGGGGATAAACCGAACTTGGAGCCTTGTCATGAGGGCCACCATGCACACCATTTACCATTGGGGTACAATTTCCACTGTTTAGCAACTCAGCTCCCCAAGAAATATGGAAGACACTGGCCAGGCTAGGTAGTATTATAAAAATGTCATCGATCATAGTGTTGTGGACAGAATATCTCTCAGCAAACACAGGTATTGATGTGTTTGGTATCAAAAGGCTTAAATTTATAGTGGAACAAGATTCATGTATATTTGACTTATTTAAGCTCTTATCCATTTTGTGTCTGGAAATGCCTTGAATGGTGGTATGCCACACTACCTCGAAAATCAATTGCTCTTTACAAACAGATTTACTTGACTACGGGAGCTGTGAGTAAATCTCCCAGACAACCCACCCTGCCGCCACCACTTCCCTGAAGGCCGTTTTCTATGCTCAAACTCGTTCCAACTTTGCTGCTCTATTGGAGGCTGGGGCATGGCATTCAACAGGGGAGCAAAGCTGATGACAAGAACACAGAGCTCTCTCCATCCCCACCCTGCCATTCTCTCCAGAGGCTACTGAAAAGATGGGTGCTTATCACTGCCATCTGCCAAAGACTAGGGCACAGGTGTGTTTCACTTTCCTGCTCATTTTCCCTTCTTCACAAACCTTCTGAGAAGTGGCACACAGTGACAAAATCCCATTCAGACCCCTGTGACGGTTCAAATGCTCTTAAGAGCCTACTTAAAATGAAGTGCGATTTTTTTGTTGAGTATTGACCAGAAAGAAGCCTTTCTTCCTCATGCATGACTTCAACACCAGAGCCCTGTGGAAAATCAAGCTTAAGCTGTCCATTCAGTTCCCTGCAGCCTCCATCTCTCACAGTCAGGCAAGATGGTCTTCTTTGTGCAAAGAAACGTACACTAGCTCCCCTGTAAAATTTCATCACAGAAACAATGAAGCCAGGCTAGTACATAAAAGAATGTGCAAACAGATGCATTACTCTGAGAGGTTGTTAAGTCTCCCTTCTTGTGCCACTGAATATAGAATGGCCCCCAAGAGCCTTGTGTTTAGAGCCCAAATACAGGAGAATTCTGATTAAGGCACTGATTCTGGTAAGGTAACAGACAGTGGAGAACGGTGATCCTGCCTGCTATCTCAGTGCTGTGCTAGGTGGCTAGACGAGTCCTGCTACTCTTAAATCTACAGCCAACACTTGGGAATCCAGATGGTTGCAATCACCAGTTCTTTCTGAACCATTTTCTCTTGCCAGCTTTCCGTGCTTCACTGACACGGCTTTTTATTGTACACATGCAAGCTAGCACCCACAGCCCACTCTGAAAGGTCAAGTTTAGATGTCACAATCTTACTAAGAACACGCAACCCAATTAAACAGATCTGTGTAAGAATGCAGCATAATGCACTGCCAAGTGCTCTAGGAATTATTTGATTATCATGGGCTATCGGTCCCACCGTTCCTGAGACTGATTGAGAAGATGTGTCATGTCCTTACACCTGAAGTAGGAAATGTAGGAAACAACGGTAAGATTATTGGCAGAGGCATTCTGTTAGTAGATTAGTCTAGAAGGTAAAAAAAAGTCCTGTGAAATCACTTTTGCAACAAAGAAACACTATGGGTTTCCTTTATCTGAACTGATTGTTGCTAAAAGTAATAAATATCTAAAAGTTATTTATAAAGTACTTTGGCTCTTCAAATTCAATCCATAACCTCAACTGGAAACCTATTTGCACCTCTACATTTGATGAACTCGAAATGAAGGAATTTTTTTCAGCCTTCAGAAGCAGACACAATGAGGGAATCTTAACTTAGTTTTCATCTTTGGGTCAATCAATTCCTTAATTCCAGGATCTTACTCCAACACAAAATATTTCAGTTTAATTTTCTTATATGATATTTGTCTCAAAGGTTTTGTGCTTTTCAAGCCCATTTAAAATTGCATATAAATCCACATGTCAGCAAACAATCTCCTGTTCAGAAAAAAATGCTTTATTTCCTGCTATAGAGAAAGAGAAATGAGCATTCAGTTCAAACATTATCACTTGCCTATTGTTACACTCTGAAAGTTTTTATTAAAGATTAAAGTTAACACACTATCTAGTTATATTAATATAAACTCCGTTCATATTTTTCTAGTGAATGGTGTTTTTGACAATAAATGAACAAATGGAAGCAAGGATTATCTACTTCATTTTGAAGATCTCAGGAATTTTCAATAAAGATTTCCTGATAGAATTTTGTAAAGAAACAAGCTCTAAGAGTTTAAAGCTAGTCTGCTGCTTTGAGAATGAGCAAAGCAGCCCTCTCTTAGTTGTGTAACTTGAGCAAGCTTTTCCATGGTCAGCTGCCCTCTTCTTTAGCAAACTCAAAATAGCCTATTTACTTGTCATAATTTCCTGCATTCTCTTAAGAAAAAAGACATCAATGTGGGCAGTGCATTTTTTAAAGGTCAAAAATGTAATTTCTTCTACAGGGAACGAGCTGTTTGGCTATTTCCAGGTAGTTCTTAGGTTCAAACATTTCAGCTGCCCCAGGCTTATGTGCATTAAAAACTTCTCTAAAGCTTATTACCCTTCATTTGTAAACTTGCTGACTTCACCTTTAGTCTGTTGTCCCAGTGTTTTTGAGAAGAGATTTTTAAAAAACAACAAAGTTAGTAGCTTCAAGTCTTTTTTAAAAAGAAGCCAACATCTGGAGATGTTTAAAACAAGCACCAATAAGCAGCCGCTCCTCACAGCAGTTTTTCACATAAGGCCATTTTGTTTGCATGCAGTGAAAACTATTATCAGAGAAAATATTTATCTTTTCCTCCACTTGGAGATTCGTGGTTTGCTTATTTAAATGAAGACAAAGGATGACTAGAACTGCCCAAATCAAAAAGGGGAACCAAGAAAGGGAGGCGCATACTAAGTGAAAACACATCGTGGAGAAGTTGAAGTACAATATCTGTACAATTAATTACATTTCCGTTACTATTAAAAGATACTTCTGTACTAGGAAAATAAAACCAGATGATGTGATATATTGAATATCAAAATTTGAATGAGATCTGGAGTTCTTTTCAAAAGAAACCCGTGAACAAATACATCTCCACAGCCATCAGTTTTAATTACTGCAGATTTCTATTGGTACAAGGTCAGGTTCAGGCAATTTTTCTTAAAACAGCTCAGGAAAATGCCTATAGCATCACAACACTAAACCAGAGACCAATGATATCCACACAACAAAGAAATCAACTAATGATGCATTTCTCCGAACGTGCCATCACGAGATAAATTTATTCCTAAAATACATGCCTCTGCCATGTAAATCTTATAGGCAAGTCGGAAGCTTTTGTAACTATGGAAGACAGGGATGCCAGCACAGAGTATGGAAAGCTAATGGAGGTGGCACATTACTGAACCAAATTCCAGGACCCAGCATACCATGCCCCTGCAATTATCCAAGCCTAGGGGAAAGGATGCTGTTGTTTTTGAAGAGTGGTTTCTCCCTCCAGCCCTTACATGAGAACTGCCAAAGCAAGAAACATTGTTCTGGTCTGCACTTTGAACATTCTCCGAAGACCTAAATGGTCAAGGCTTGGCTTAAAAGACTGTGGAATTGGTAAGAGTAAGAAGAGCTTTTAGTAGGTGGGGAGTGTCCTGAAAATCAGATCACTGGAGGCATCTTATTGAAGAGAAGAGAAGACTCCTGTGTGGTTCTCTCTCACTTTCACTTACTGACTGCCATTTTCTAAGCTTCATTCTACTACTGCTTCACTTTGGCCCATAAAAGCAACAGGTCAACCGTCCATGGACAGAGATCTTTGAAACACTGAAACAAAATCAATTCTCCTTGCTTTTAAGTTGTTTATGTCAGGTATTTTTTCAAAGTGACAGAAACCTAACACAGGTGTAATTCCCTACTAAAACTGGCCAAGGCTGCTCAAATGGAAGCCAGGGGAAGCCTCAAGTAAAACAGATACCAGAGCTACCAATTGAAGGCAAGCTGACGGACATGCACTGAAACAAAGTGTTGATCTCCTGGGGCTGCTGGAAAAAAAAAAAAAAAACTATAATCCTCATGGCTTAAACACTACAGAAATGTATTTTCTCATAATTGTAGGAGTTAGAAATCCAAATTGAAGGTGTCAGAGCATAATGCAATGGCTGCAGAGTACCGTGCCAGTGAGAAGGGATGCAGCAGATGCCTCAACCACAGCCTGGAAGGATGAATTATAGCCCGGCTGCTTTAATCACTCTGTCGATTGCCCTCCAGCCAGACACTTAAGAATGACTAAAACTTCCTAGAACCCATCTGAAGTTATGGACTTCCAGGCACCAATGCCAGAAAGACAATAAAATCCAAACTTCTGGAAGGTGAGACATAAGCTTAAAGTCTTACAGTCTCTCTAACCATTGCTTCAGCAAATTGCCTTGCCTCTCCTCAATTTTCCAGGAGATTCAGAACTTGGTGATCATAGAAACTGTTATCTACAGAGTACTTAAAATCAATAATACTGCCTGACAGTATTGGTTTACGTTGTTCTGGGGCAAAAGGCAGGGCAAGTAACCTCAGATAACTAAGTCTCAGGGTAACAGCTGTTTATACTCTGAAAATCAGTGGTTCTGGGGCAATTTATCCTCAGTTTGATACTCTGGTACTCTAAACACAGTGTGGTAATGGTTAAAATTTTTTTTCAAAATTTTAATTGTACTTCAATGAGCACTTACTATATGATAAGCACTATGGTTTATTTGATTCCCACAATGATTCTGAGCAATGTTCTTTTGTCTTTACAGATAAGAAGATGCAGGCAAAGTTGAAGTAAACTGCTTAAACTCAAACCTATCAAAGCCAAAACATTTGTTCCAGATAGTTAAGTCTGCTAGACTTCAGGGTGTTCCATAAGTATACTGCATGTTCCTACCCCTTACCCCACTGCTTTCATCATGGTTCATCAGTAATAAAAAATAATCCACATGATTTTATAAGCATCATTTTGGAAAGCTCCTTTTGTGTCAAAAATTAGCCACTATTAGTGGGTACACAAGCTAAGCGGGAAGCAGCTGCTCGTTGGTGACAACTAGCCCGGATTAAGTGGCCAGTGGATAGCCCACTGTTATTTAACTTTAAAAAAAATGGATGAAGCAAGTGACCTCTGTGGTGGTGTCAAGCAATGTAACTTAAATACAACTCAAATCCCAGGTGGCAAGTAGAAGGACATTTTTTTTTTCATATTTAGTAGAAAAACTCCAGATCTCATATTCAGAAACTTTTTACGTAGAAAGGATAGCAAACACTAATGTATTACAGTCTACCTACTGAAAGCAACAGTAATTGTTGGTATTTCACACATGACGAAACCGAAGATCAGAAAAGGTAAGTCACTTTCCCATGCTCACCCAGGCAGTGGTAGGGCCAAGAGTCTGAAATATGGCCCAGTGCTCATGTTACTAATGTTTATACTACAAGTCTCACATACTGAGCTGGGCCCAAGACCTAAGGATCACCAACATGCAGCCAGCTGCAGTATAAGAAAAGCAGCTCACAAAACTGTAAAGCACAGGGAGTGTCTACTTTGCCTTGAGGCTCTTTTGCTAAGTGAGCTCTGCCTCTAGAAGTGATCTCGGGAACCATGCCATCTCACTATGTTCTGTGTCTGGCACAGCCAGAGGTGAACCAGACCTCTGAATATTGCTCCCAATTGTGCAGGAGCAACGAAGCAAATATGTACTCCGTCTGTCTTTGGTACCATGTCTACTTGCAGAGTTCTGGTCTTTGAGCCACCAGGATAAAGTTATTTTCTTTAACACACCTTATGGGGCAGATGCTAGCATTGCAGCCAAACAGATGGTTTCCCTGGAGAATCTGTTTCCAATACCTCATGATGAAGAATTGCCTTCAGAGAATCAACAAATGTACATGTGTGTGAGCTCCAGCAAGACCAAAGCCATCCATTTCAGCTGGGACAGCAAATGATCAGTGCTCGAGGAAATCGGGATCAGATGGGCTGGAAGGCACTCAAGCGTTTATTTTTAAGTGTCATTTCAATTTTTTACTGCCCCGCCCTGCTTCCAGACATTGCAATTGGGAGCGCTGATTCTGCATTTTATTATTTATTTCCCCCCAGTGTAGTTTGCATTATACTGACAAAAAGACCCTTTTATGAACCGTGTATTCAAAATGTGCTTCTGCAACACATTCTGCTGTGCTAGAAGTGAAACCAGGAAGAAAGCGAGTAACGCCCATAGAGCAGAGTTACTTTTTCCAAACACTTTGTAGATTTCACTGTAGATTTATTGCTTGCTGGAGTTGTTTAAAAGAAGAAATTATTTCCAGAGCTACCAAAAGTGTCTTGCAGTTCCTTCCAATGTTTTTCAACAGCCATAGCTGATCAGCTTTCTGTCTAGACCACATGGTGGCGTTACCAGTATCTTCCTGTTGGATGCCATTTCACTTTTCACTTACATTTCCATTCAGTTGACATGTTTTTTATTTAATTTTTTTCATTTCTCCTGCCAAACCCAGTTCCCCCTCCCTTGCCTTCTCCTCTCCCCTCCAACTTCCCCCTTCCCAACCACAATCCATTCCTCAGAGGGGGTAAGCTTCCTTTGGGGAGTCAATAAAGTCTCGCATACCAAGTTGAGACAGAACAAAGTCCCTCCCCCTGTATCACAGCTGAGCAAGGTTTCCTGCCATAGGGAATGGGCTCTAAAAGCCAGTTCATGCACCTGGGATAAGTCCTGACCCCCCCCCCCCCGTTTGCTCATGTGACTCCTCCTCCCTCCCTTCAGCTGAACTCCAGGAACTCAGCCCAGTGTTTCACTGTGGGTCACTGCATCTGCTTCCATCAGTTGCTGTATGAAAGCTCTATGATACAATTAAAGTAGTCACCAATCTGATTGCAGGGGGAGGTCAGTTCAGACACCCTCTCCACTATGGCTTGAAGTCTTAGCTAGGGTCATGTTTCTGGATTCCTGGGAATTTTCATAGCACCAAGTTCCTCCACCCATAATGGCTCCTTCTATCAAGATCTCTCTTTGATTCTTTCCCACTCCATCCCCCCCCCTAAATCAGCCTACTTGATCCCTCATGGTCCCATGACGCATGCCCACCCTTCTACATCCCCCTCCTAGTAACCAAGATCTTAACTATTTCCCCTTCCTGGTTCATGTGTGTCCCTCTTAAAGGCCTACTTTTTACCTAGCTTCTCTGGTGTTGTGGATTGGAATCTGGCTACCCTTTGTTTTACATCTAATATCCACTTCTGAGTGAGTACATACCACATTTCTCTTTCTGGGTCTTAGGTACAACATTTAGGATTTTTTTTCTAGTTCCATCCATTTGCCTGCAAATTTCAAAATTTCTTTTCAAAATTTCAAATTCTCATTGCTTTTTACCGCTTAGTAGTACTCCATTGCATAATGTACCATATCTTCTTTATCCCTTCTTCAGTAGAAGGGCATCTAGGCTGTTTCCAGGACCTTGTTATTATGAATAATGCTGCTATGAACATAGTTGAGCAAATGTCCTTGTGGTATGAATATACATTCTTTGGGTATATGCCCAAGAGTGGCATGTTGGGTCTTGAGGTAGATTGATTCCCAATTTTCTGAGAAACAGTACTGATTTCCAAAGTGGCTGTACAAGTTTGCACTCCCACCAGCAGTAGAGGAGTGTTCCCCTTACTCTACGTCCTCTCCAGCATCAGCTGTCATCTGTGTTTTCAATATTAACCATTCTTATAGGTATAATATGGTATCTCAAAGTCATTTTGATTTGCATTTCCCTGATGGCTAAGGATGTTGAACAATTCCTTAAATATCATTTAGTCATTTGTGTTTCTTCTGTTGAGAATTCTCTGTTTAGATCTGTATCCCATTTTTAATTGGATTATTTGGTAAGTTTCTTTAGTTCTTTATATGTTTTGGAGATCATACTCTGTCAGATGTGGAGTTGGTGAAGATCTTTTCTCATTCTGTACGCTGCCATTTTGTCTTATTTACCATGTCCTTTGCCTTACAGAAGTTTCTCAGTTTTAGGTGGTCCTATTAACTAAGTGATGCTTTCAGTGTCTGTGTTACTGATATTATATTTAGAAAATGGTTTCCTGTACCAGGGTGTTCAATGCTACTTCCCACTTTATCTTCTATCAGGTTCAGTGTAACTGGAATTATGTTGAGGTCTTTGATCCACTTGGACTTGAATTTTATTCATGGTGATAGATATGGATCTATTTTCATTCTTCTACTGATTGACATCCAGTTATACCAACACCATTTGTTGAAGAGGCTTTCTTTTTTCCAATGTACATGTTTGGCTTCATTGTCAAAAATCATGTGTTCATAGGGGTATAGATTAATATCAGAGTCTTCAATTTGATTCCATTTATCCACATGTCTATTTGTATGCCAATATCAAGCTGTTTTTATTATTACAACTCTATAGTAGAACTTGAAGTCAGGATGGTGATGCCTCCAGAAGTTCCTTTATTGTACAGGATCATTTTGACTATCCCGTTCTTTTTTTTTTTTGTTGTTGTTGTTTGTTTGCTTGCTTTTCCATATGAAGTTGATTATTGTTCTTTAGAGGTCTGTAAAGAATTGTGATGAGGTTTTGATGTGCATTGCATTGAATCTGTAGAATGCTTTTGGTAGGACTGCCATTTTTACTTTGTTGATCTTAACTATTCAAGATCTTTCCATTTTCTGATATCTTCTTCAGTTTCTTTTTTTAAAGACTTAAAGGTCTTGTCTTGCAGGTCTTTCATTTGTTTGGTTAGAGTTACCCCAAGATATTTTATTTGTGGCTATTATAAAGGGTGAAGTTTCTCTGATTTCTTTCTCAGCACATTTATCATTTGTGTATAAGGCATTTTGAGTTATTCTTGCATCGTGCAACATTATTGAAGGTACTTATCAGCTATAGGTGTTCCCTGGTAGAATTTTAGAAGGCACTCTTGTATACTATCATATCATCTGCAAATAGTGCAAGCTTGATTTCTTTCCTTCCAGTTTCCCTTGATCTCCTTTTGTTGTCTTTTTGCACTAATTAAAACTCCAAATATAGTTATTGAATAGATATGGAGAGAGTGGACAGCTTTGTCTTTTTCCTAATTTTAGTGGAATCACTTTGAGTTTGCCCCCACTTAGTTTGATGTTGTCTGTTGACTTGCAATATATAGCCTTTATTATGTTTAGGTATGTTCCTTGTATCCCTCCTTTCTTCAAGACCTTTATCATGAAGGAGTGTTAGATTTTGTCAAAGACTTATTCAACATCTGAGGAAATCATATATTTTTTTAGTTTATTTATGTGGTGGATTACATTGACAGATTTTCATATGTTGAACCATCCCTGAATCTCTGGGATGAAGCCTACCTGATCTTGGTGGATGATTTTATTTCTTAATGTGTTCTTAGATTTAGTTTGCCAGTATTCTATTGAATATTTTTTACATCAATGTTCATGAGGGAGATTGGTCTGTAAATCTTTTTCTTAATTGTATCTTTGTTGGTTTTGGTATTAGAGTAACTGTAACCTTGCAAAAAAGAATTTGATAGTGCTCCTTCTGTTTCTATTGTGTGGACCAATTTGAGGAGTATCAGTATTTGATCTTCTTTGAAATTCTGGTAGCATTCTACAGTGAAACCATCTGGCCCTGGGCTTTTTTTTTTTTTTTTTTTTTTTTTTTTTTTGTTGTTGTTGTGAAACGTTTGATGACTGCTTCTGTTTCCTTCAGGGTTATAGTTCTATTTAAATTGTTTATCTTGTCTTGATTTAATTTTGGTATATAGTAACTATCCAGAAAATTGTCCATTTCTTTTGCATTTTCCAATTTTGTTGCGTACTGGGTTTCAAAGTATGATTTAATGATTCTCTGGATTTCCTCAGTGTCTGATGTTATGTCGCGCTTTTCCTTTCTGATTTTGCTAATTTGGGTATTCCTTCTTCATTTCTTCACCTTTTTGATTATTTTTGATAAGAGTTTGTCTACCTTGTTGATTTTCTCCAAGAATCAGCTCTTCGTTTCATTGATTCTTTGCATTGTTCTCTTTGTTTCTATTTATTGATTTCAGCTCTCAGTTTGATTATATCCAGCTACCTACTTCTCCTGGGCAATTCTGCTTCTTTCTGTTCTAGAACATTCAGATATGCTGTTAAGTTGCTAGTGTAAAATTTCTCTGTGTTCTTAATGTAGGCATTTAGTACTATGAACTTTTTTTCTTAGCATTGTTTTCACAGTGTACCATAACTTTCGGTATGTTTTGTTTTCATTTTTATTGAATTCCAGGAAGTCTTTAATTTCTTTATTTTTTTCCTTGACCCAGTGATGATTCAGTTGAGCATTGTTCAATTTCCATGAATTTGCAGGCTTTCTGCAGTTAAGGTTGTTGTTAAATTCTAACTTTAAGCCATGGTGATCCGTTAAGATGCAAGGATTATTCCAATATATTTTTTATCTGTTGAAATTGGCTGTGTTACTGAGTATGTGGTAGATTTTAGAGAAGGCTCCGTTGGTGCTGAGAAGAATATTCTTTTGTATTTGGGTAGAATGTTCTATAGATGTCTATTAGGCCCATTTGAGTCATAACATCTGTTAGTTCCTTTATTTCTCTGTTATGTTTTTGTCTGATAGATCTGTCCATTGGTGAGAGTGGGGTGTGAAAGGCACAAACCATTAGTATGTGGGGTTTAATGTGTGATTTAAGCTTTAGTAATGCGCCTTTAACAAATGTTGGTGATGTTGTATTTGGAGCATAGAAGTTCAGAATTGAGACTTTATCTTGATGGACTATGAAATGTTCTATCTCTTCATTAATTTTAGTTTGAAGTTTATTTTGTCAGATATTAGAATAGCTATTAGTCTGTGACTTTTATTATTATTATTTTTTACTGAAAAAAAATTCCCCTCCTCCCACTCCTATCCCCCTCCCCCCACTCCTCTCCCCCCCCCCCCCCCCCACTCCTATCCCCCTCCCCCCACTCCTCTCCCCCTCCCTCTCCA
>NW_026068001.1:5428095-5445341 GCF_014885135.2 Alexandromys fortis
AGTTTTTGGGGTCGCTTATGTACACTATCATATCATCTGCAAATAATGAAAGTTTAACTTCTTCCTTTCCAATTCGAATCCCCTTGATCCCCTTATGTTGTCTTATTGCTATTGCTAGAACTTCAAGCACTATATTGAAGAGGTATGGAGAGAGTGGACAGCCTTGTCGTGTTTCTGATTTTAGTGGGATGGCTTTGAGTTTCTCTCCATTTAATTTGATGTTAGCTGTCAGCTTGCTGTAAATAGCTTTTATTATATTTAGGTATGACCCTTGTATCCCTAATCTCTCCAAGACTTTTATCATAAAGGGATGTTGAATTTTGTCAAATGTTTTTTTCAGCATCTAATGAAATAATCATATGTTTTTTTTAGTTTATTTATATGGTGGGTTACATTGATAGATTTTCGTATGTTGAACCAGCCCTGCATCTCTGGAATGAAGCCTACTTGATCGTAATGGATAATTTTTCTAATGTGTTCTTGGATTCAGGTTGCCAGTATTTTATTGAGAATTTTTGCATCGATGTTCATGAGTGAGATTGGCCTGTAATTCTCTTTCTTGATTGAGTCTTTGTGTGGTTTTGGTATCAGGGTATCTGTAGCTTCATAAAAGGGATTTGGCAACGACTCCTGTTTCTATATTGTGAAATACATTAAGGAGTATAGGTATTAGAGAGAGGAGTGTTGAAGTCTCCTACTATTAATGTATGTGGTTTGATGGCTGCCTTGAGTTTTAGTAATGTATTACATATTCCACTTGAATTGTAGTTTAGTTATTTGTGGTAGCCTAAATAATGGCTCCGAGAACCATAGCCACTGTCTGATTCCAAGAACCCATGAGTGTGACTTTATATGGTAAAGACTTTGCAGATAAGATTAGGTTATTGATCTTTATATGAGGCCTTTATCCTGTGTTATTGGAGGGTGTCATATATAAGACAGTCAAAGGGATTTGACCCACATATAAGAAGTGAAGGCCTTGTGACTGCAGAGGCATAGTTTGAACTGATGTGTCTATGAACCAAGGAATGTTGGCAGTCCCCTAATGTTGGAAGAGACAAGGAATAGATTCACACATAGAACTTCTAGAGATACCAGGGTATAATTCTGACAATATCTTTGTTTTGTGTCATAAAAATTGAATTTGAACATCTGACTTTGAGAACTATAAAAGGATAAACTTTTTGTTGTTTTAAGTGACCAAGGTTGTGGTCATTTCCTATAAAACCTCCACAAAAGATGAATACTGTGTTCTACATATTATATTTAAGTCAATTAAATATTTGGACCTTGGCATATTTATCCATAAATATAATACCACCTTGCTGGGCATCAAAATCCTTTTCAACCTACATATATTGAATTTATACTACCTAGCATTATATATTTGTTTTTCTCTATTTCTAGGAATAAAAATATTGTAATCACTTTGGGATCCCCTTGAAAGTGGTACTCTTCCCTTAGAAGACAGCCAGAAGCTCCAAGACCATGTATATATAGTGTTATGAAAGTTTAGTAGTAGTTTCCAGACCATGTATCCTTAAATAATAAAATAGAATCACAGTGGAAGCTATATTAGGTAATTGGATGGCTAAACAGTTCTGATCCTAATTATATCAATATGAACACTGAAAACAAGATTATAAATATGCATGAAATATGAACAACCACATTGTGAAAATGGTGTGTTTTGCCTAAATGGGATGATGGCATATGTTTCCAGAATCTAGTAAATTCCTTGTATAAGTCTCTTCAGTGTCCAGAAAGTGTGTTCAACAATAAAGTATCATGGTTTCTAGGAGCATGAGCAAAGAGTACACTGACTATTTTGAAGAAGGGGAGATATATAAAGGGAACTTGGAATTTAGAAGAATGCAGCCTTGAATGGCTAAATGGAAATACTGCAACCCCCTTCCTTATGTGCAGTTGTTCTGGCTATGGTTTTAAGATTTAGTGACCTATATTCAACTACAGACCAAAAACATTAAATGGAAAATTTCAAATATAAATGATATGATTTAAATGGTCTCAATTGTCTAAAATTTAAATTGTCTAAATTCTATGTGATATGGCAAAAATCTCTCTCCATCTCACTCTGTGTCACTTGGAATATAAATCATCCCCTTTCCTAGAGTATCCATGTTATATACGGTGCCCCTCCTTTAGTAACATAGCCACCATCCTTGTTATCAGATCTATTATTTTATTACTATAGCGATCATGTTCAAAGAATTCCTAATTACATAATAGTGGGCTTAAACCATGGACAAACAAATTAATACTTTCATTGTGTAGCAATATTATAAGGTTCATAAGAAAAGACATAGTGTATGTATGGTTCAATTACTATCTGCAATTTGTATCCTTCACTGGGAATTTTGGAAGATACTCTCCCACAGATAAGAGGGAATTGCTTTATATGCAAAACATGTCTGCCAGGTGTGGTGGTGTATGCCTTTAATCCAAGTATTAGAGTGGCAGAGGGAGGCAGATCTCTGACTTTAAGGTCAGCCTGGTCTACAAAGAGAGTTCCAGGAAAACCAGAGCTACATAGGGAAACCATGTCTTGAAAAACAAACAAAATCATCACCACCACCACTACCACCATCACCACAGGAACAAACAGAAAAGAAAGAAAGAAAAATATGTCTATATCTGTACCGTATTTCTACAGTACATCATGTGAGTCACATCTACTAGTAGAAACAGTGAAGCCTGTGAGGGGTTACCAGTTATTAAAATACTACTACTAATAATAATAATTAAAGCATTTTAATAGCTAGCAAGCTACCCAGGAGCATATATTTTCAGTAATAAGTAATGGAATATGGAAAGGGTCTGGCATTCTCAGCATTAATGTCTTGTTAATACTTAAAACAGTCATAATATTTATATGCACCTCTCTAAGTGAATCACTACCTGCCAGAGTAAAAGGCTGTAAGCATCTCTGTGATGGATCCCTGAGTACAAATCACCTGCAAATCGAGGGGTCAGGAATTTTCTGTAATATTAAACCTTTATTTTCTAGTAGGTCAACTTTCTGACAGTTGCTAGGAACATAGAAGAGAGGCTTAGCACCTTTATATTTCACAGTTATTTGCTCCTCTCCAGATGTTCCTCTGGACATCAGCATATCACAGCACAACTTCACAGATTCATTACCTATATGTTCTTACAGTCATTTGGTTTCTTTTCTCTTGAATTCACTTTTTTTTGGGATAGTGATGCAGGCTGGTCTGAGTTTGCAAGTAGCCAAGGATGACCTTGGACTGTGATCCTCCTGTCTTTACCTCGTAAGTACTGGGATTAGAGGTATCGTACCTGTTTTTCCAGGATACTCAGGGCTTTGTGCACACTGGGCAAGCACCTTACCAACTGGGTTGCACCCCAACCCTGTTGCAATCACCTTTTCATGTATTTATTGTGACTTTCCTATAAAACTTTAGCCACTTCTGTCATCACTGCAAACTATGTAGAGAAAAAATAAAGGAGACAGATAATAAACAGAGAAAACTGCAGTTCTGGATAATTCTGTTTAAAAGAGCTGAACCAAAAAGGAAACTCAGAAAGAACAGGGGACTTTTGAGTTCTTGTTACCAAGCAACAGAATTCTCAGTACCTGAACATTCACAGGAAAGGAAACTTAGCTACTATAGCTGTCTGTTCTAGGAAGCCTGCTTCGTGATTGTGGACACTGCTACCATCTTGAAATGACAAGCAAGTCTGAGTTTGACTGCCAGGGTATGGATCAGACTGCATTTCTTATGGGCAGAAATAAGTTTCAAATCACACATGTGGTTACTACAGGTGATTTCTGTGATGTATTGTGTGCTGAGACCTCTAATGTAAACTGGTTAAGGGACTTTGGTATTTAGAGGGACTACAGAAATGCTCAGAGAACCACACTTTGTTGAAGGAGCTGCAGGGCTGCGTTCCTGCCACCCAGCTCCCGGACGCCTGGCTAGCTTATGCCCCAAAATAACGACACACAAACTGTATTCATATAAACACTGCTTGGCCCATTTCTATTAATGTGTGTAGCACCACAAGGTGTGCTTACCAGGAAGATTCTAGCCTATGTCCATTCTGAGTTGGAGCTTCATCGTGTCTGCCTTGAAGAGGAGAGGCATGGCTTCTGAGCTCACTTCCTCTTCCTCCCAGCATTCTGTTCTGTTTACTCCACCCACCTAAAGGCTGGCCTATCAAATGGGCCAAGGCAGTTTCTTTATTAGCCAATGACTTTCCTCCATCAACACTTCATACAACTGAGCTTACCAAACCCTAATCCTAACTACAAATTTGAACAGCATAAATTAAGTCATTTATTCTAGAATGATCTGCAAACTGAGCGTTGGCTTCTGCAATCCTGAGTGATGGGTATAAAAGAGCCACAGTTCTTTATTATCCATAGAACCATGTTAATATTAGAGGGATCCTTTACCTTCCCAGAACTTTCAGCAGGTTCATTCACGAAACTGTGGGTGTGGTATTCCATAAGCATTGTGGAATTCAAGTATTACCTCATAACTGATTGAGTACCTACCCAGTTCCTCAAAGTTTCTTCTATCAGACATCTCCACTTTTAGAGGGGAACAGGCTCAGAGAACACTGTGTAAGAAGGGACAGAAAGAATGTAAGAGATGTAAGATAAGGAATAAGGATAGGAAATATTACCTTCTGGGTATGACATAACCAAAATAGTCATGATCTTATAACAGCTGTGCCTGCTTATGATGGATTTGCAGAAAACTGACCTGTCTGCAGTCAATCGTGGATCATGGAGGGGCTCTGAGTGCATCACCTCTCTCTGCTGAACTATTGACTGGTGTATTATGGGAGTGAGAGTCAGTTGTCTTTACTTGCTACCCATTGATGAGACCACCAAGCTTCAGTGTACAAATAAAAACCCAAAGTTGCACAGACACACAGATGGTTTTGGCTAAACTCAGTGATCCTCTTTCTCCCTTTTCCTTCTTCCCTCCCCCCCCTCTCTCTCTCTCTCACACACACACACACACACACACACACACACACACACACACACACCACACCACAAAGATACATTAATGAAGGAAATAAAATTTTATTTAAATAATTTTTTTATTTTACATACCAACCACAGTGCCCTCCCCCTCCCCTCCTCCTGCTTTCCCTCCTTCCACTGCTACCTTGCCCTCACCCAAAGCAAGTCTACAAAGTCTGGAATATCAAGTCGAGGCAGGACCAAGCCCCTCCTCCCTGTATTGCAGTTGAGTAAGGTGTCCCTCCATAGGAAATGGACTCCAAAAAGCCAGTTCATGCACTGAGGGTATATTCTAGTCTCACTGCCAGTGGCCCCACAGAATTCTCAAGACACATTACTGTCACCCACATTCAAAGGCCTAGTTCAGGCCTAAGCAGGTTTCCCAGCTGTCAGTCCAGAGTCAGTGAGCTCCCATTAGCTTGGGGCAGCTGTGATTGTGGGTTTCCCAACATCATGATCTTGACCACTTTGCTCATATAATCCTCCTTCCTCTCTTTGACTGGACTCTGGGAGCTTGGCCCAGGACTTAGCTGTGGATCTCTGCATCAGCTACTATCAGTTACTAGATGAAGGTTTTATGATGACAATTAGGGTAGTCATCAATCTGATTATAGCAGAAGGCCAGTTCAGATGCCCTCTCCACTATTGCTAGGAGTCTTAGCTAGGGAGATCGTTGTGGATTCCTGGGAGTTTCCCTAACACCAGATTTCTCCCTAACTCTATAACGGCTCCCTCTATCAAAATATCTCTTTTTTTGCTCCCCCTGTCTGTTCCTCCCCTAACACAACCATCCCATTTCCTCACATTTTCCTCCCTACTCCCCTTCAACTTCTCCCCCACATTTACTCAGAAAACCTCATCTATTTCCCCTTCCTGGAAGCATCCATGCGTGTCTCTCTTAGTGTCCTTTTTGTTATCTAGCTTCTCAGGAGTTGTGGATTGTAGCCTGCTTATCCTTCTCTTTATGTCTAATATCTGCTTATAGGTGAACACATGCCATGCTTGAATTTCTGGGTTATTTAGCCTTCAATTCAGCCTTCTCATATTCAAGCATACATTTAACAATATATATTCAGGATCTACATATAATACATTGTAAATATATATGAAAGTATAACTTACCCAAATTTGTTGGATACAATAAGATAATTTTATACAGGGAATTTTATTGCATTAAAATGCATATATTAGAAGTGGATAAATATCTAAAATCAATAACCTAAGTGTCTATTTTGAGAATACAAAGAATAAACTATCTAGTCAGATTAACCAAGAGAATAAAATGTGAGAGAATGCATTACTTGTGTCAGAAACGCAATCCTTGATCTTTCAGGCTTTAAAAGGCCAATAAAGAGACACTAAATAAAGCCATGGCCACATATTGATAACATGGATAAAAATGGATGAACTCCTCAAAAAACACAGACTTCTTAAACACCCAGAAAGATGAACATATTTGCCAAATAATCCTATTAAAGAATTGAATCAACAATTATTAACTTTTTAAAGAAAACAACAGGCCCAGAGAGTTTTACTGACAATTTTTATCTAATACTTAAGAAAGAAATCATTCCAATTTTCCACTTTCTTCCAAAAAAATAAAAATAGAAGAAACACTTGCTAATTCACTATATCAGGCCAGTATGACCCTAATATTAAAGTAAGACATCACAAGGAAGAAAAACTACGGGAGCTCTTTCATAAACATAGGTGGGAAAAGCTCAACAGAAAGGAATCATAAACAGTGCCCATGTGTGTGTGATAGATTCCAGTTATAAAGACTAAACCAACATTTTTAAAAATTAGCTAATGTAAGCCATTTTGTCAACAGGCTAAAAAAGAAAAACCTTAATTTTATCAAAGGAAACTGCAATGGTTTAGGTAAAACACTGTGGCTCCATGAAAGGCTCAGTGGGCCACGAGAGGCAGTGAGTCCCAGGGGAGGCAGTAGACAGCAGGCCATGAGGGAGTTGTACCACAGGTGAGAAACCTTGGTGGGTCAGCTGGTCCCACGAGGAGCCAAGGCAGGTGAGAGACAGAGATGGATAGGCACACCATGCAGAAAAAGTGAGTATTTATTTAGTGGGTTACTTATTTTCTGATCCCCGTGCCCCTACCCTGGTAAGTGGTATTTTTGTCAAAGCTGGTCTCCGACATTCTCCACAAGGTTTTTCACAAAATGGCATCAGAGGGAATAATTTCCAACTCATTCTCTAGGGTCAGAATTACCATAACCCTGAAAAAGTGAAGACATTCTGGAAAAGAAAACTCCAGAACAGCATGTGTTGTAAACGGAGACGCAAATCGCAATAAAATATTGGGAAGTTGAATCCAAGGATAAATAAAAAAGATAATATGCCAGAACCAAATGGAATTTATTCCTGTCATGCAATGTCACTTTAATCCTTGTGAAAATTCAAACAATATAGTCCATCAAAACTGCAAGACAAATAAGAAAAGCCACATGATCATAATAATTGATACAGAAAAGAACACTGGACAAGTGTAATGCTGATTTGTGATTTTAAAAACTCTTATCAAAGTAGATATTTAAGATAAGTTTCTCAGCTCAATAAAGAATATCTATTAAAAGATCTGGAGGTAATATTACACTTAATAATGGTCTTAAATGTGGGTGCTTTCCCCCAAGGTCAAAAGCAAAGCAAAGTGATTTAATTCTGGGTGGAACAAAAAGACATAATAAAGAACATAGATTATAAAGAAAGAAACTATCACTCATATGATTAAAACCAACAAATTCCAAAGAATCTACTTTTTATGACTTTTGTATTCTATTTTGAGTTTGGGTGTTTTGTTTGCATGTATGTCTGTGCTCTGCATGCATTCGGTGCTCACAGGAGGCAGCAGAAGGCATCAGATCACCTTGACTTGAAGTTACAGATGGTTGTCACCTGCCTTGTGGATGTTAGGAATTTAACCCAGGTCTACTGGAAGAGCAGCCAGTGCTCTTTTTTCCCCTTCTATTCCATAATTCTTTTTAAATTACCTTTTTATTGTTTTTTATTGTACTATACATTTTTCTCTGCTCCCCTCCCTTCCTCCCCTCTCCCTTTTTTTCCTCTCCCATGACCCTTACACTCTCAGTTTACTCAGGAGATCTTGTCTTTTTCTCCTTCTTATTTAGATCCATGTATGTCTTGCTATACCCAGGTTAATTATCCCCCAAAAGAAACTCCCTCCACAGAACCATATTCTGATGTAAAGCATAACAGAGTTTTTAATAATATTCAAACTCGAGTTTGCAGTACACCTCCACCATGCCAATGCAGTGGGAGAGGGAAGTGCAGCCCCAAGCCAGGGGAAGGGGCAAACTTTTAAAGAGGAAATGCTGTAATCAGGGAAGTTCATGTCCTGTAGTCTTGGAATTGCATAACGAGTACATAAGATAAGGTAGTTTCTGAAGCCATTGGTCAGTTTTTGAGCATGAAAACCCTCACAAAGAGCCATTAGTAACTGACAAGGAGTCTTCAAGGACAGGATGCCTCCCAAGAACATCTGGACCTCGTTAAATTTTACGGTCCTGCTCCCTAACAACTTAATTGGCTGGTTTTAGGGTTTGTGTTCAGATTTCACTATTGCTGTAGTTTCTGGAGCCAGGGTCAAGGCTTGGTTATTTACCAGGTGGTCTTTAGGGAAAACAGAATCCCTGTAAAAATTGAGGCTTAATTAAATCTTGGGTCTCACATTTCTTTTTAAGAATAATTAACCTGGGCATAACAGTCTCTCTTAGGGGTCTCTTTGTTGTCTAGGTTCTCTGGGGTTGTAGATCGTAGGCTGTTTTTTCTTTGCTTTATAAAGTCTAAAGGCCACTTATGAGTGAGTACATATTATATTTGTCTTTCTGGGTCTGGGTTACCTCACTCAGTATGGATTTTTCTAGATCCATCCATTTGCCTGCAAATTTAAAGATGCCATTGTTTGTTTGTTTTTACCACTGTGTAGTACTCCAATGTATAAATGTACCATATTTTCTTTATCCATTCTTCAGTTGAGAGCTATCTAGGTTTTTTTCCAGGCTCTGGCTATTACAAATAATGCTGCCATGAACATAGTTGAGCACATGTCCTTGTAGTGTGATTGAGCTTCCTCTGCTTATAGACCCAAAAGTGGTATTGCTGGGTCGTGAGGTAGATTTTTTTCCTAATTTTCTGAGAAATTGCCATACAGATTTCCAAAGCGGCTATACCAGCTTGCACTCCCACCAGCAATGGAGGAGTGTTCCCTTTAAGCCACATCCTCTCCAGCATAAGTTGTCATCAGTGATTTTGATCTTGGCTATTCTGACAGATATGAGATGGAATCTTAGAGTTGTTTTGACTTGCATTTCTCTGATGGCTAAGGATGTGGAGCATTTCCTTGGGTGTCTTTCAGCCATCTGAGATTTATCTGTTGAGAGTTCTCTCTTTAGGTCTGTACCCCATTTTTCATTGGATTATTTGTTCTTTTGACATCATAAAACCAACCACACTCAACCACATAGAAGAGAAAGTGGGAAGTACACTTGAACGCATTGGCACAGGAAACCACTGTCCAAATATAACCCCAGTAGCACAGACACTGAGAGCAACAACCAAAAAGGTTCTGTAAAGCAAAGGACACAGTCAACAAGACAAAACAGTAGCCTACAGAATAGGAAAAGATCTTTACCCACCTCACATCATACAGAGGACCGATCTCCAAAATATATAAAGAACAGCCAGTACTCTTAACCTCTGAGATATCTCTCCAGCCACCACCACCTTGCTCCAGAATCTCTTTCAAAATCACATAATAACATCACAGAAGATTGACATACGAAAGACAACTATGTCTCCATACACAAGTAATAAGCTATTAAGATGTGATGTTTAGTGGAAAATGGCATTTATAACCATATTAAGCAGATAAATGGTTATAAAAATATATGATCTCTACATGAAAAGCTGAAAACACTAATGAGAAAATTTCAAAGACCTAAGTAAATGGAAAAACTACCATGTTCATGTATTGCTTGACTCAGTGTATTTAAGATGCTAATTCTTCCATAATTGATCTATTTTTGGCAAGCCCAATGAAAATTCTATCCAGACATTTTTGCATGTTGATTCTAAAAGCTTTAAAAATTAAAAATGAGCTGGAATTGTCCAGTGTTTACTGTAAATGAGAACAAAGTTGAAGGACTCACATTACCTAGTGTTGACACTGTTGGAAGCTATAATAAACAGAAGAGGGTAAAATTGGCCAGATAGACAGACACATAGACCAAAGGAAAGAAAAGATGATTCTAGATCTATATAAATGTGTTCAATTGATTTCTTACAAAGATGGAAAGGAAATTCAAGAGAAAAATAACAGTTTTCAACCAATAATGCCACAGATTGGTTGCTCATATGGAAAACCTTTCCATGTATCTCAGACTACATACTAATATCATTTAAAAATTGATCAAATGCTAAAACTGTTAGAAGCATGTACATAAAACTCCTTGTGACCATAAGGTAGGCAAAGATTTCTTAAATATGACATCAAAAGTACAATCTATATAAGGGATTACAATGTCAAAGTACTTTTGCTCTTTGAAGGACACAATGAGTGAAAAGGCAAACTACAGACTAAAGGAAATATTAGAAAATTATGTATCTGAAAAATATTGAACTGATAAGAAAAGAGCCCAATTTTTATTACTAGTTAAAAGATTTTAATGGCTATTCCATCAAAGAACATACACAATAACAAATAAGCAATACAAAAAGATGCTAAAGATTACTAGCATTTAAAACCACCATGACATGCTGTTATGCCTCTATCATGATGTCTTAGAAAAATACTTATTCTGGCTGTGGTGGTGTATGGCTATAATCCCAAACACTTGGGAAGCTGCGGCAAATTTTCGAGTGAGTTTGGGTTAGCTTAATCTACAAGATGAGATACTGATCCTGGAGACAAGTGGAGAAAGGGAGGAAGGAAAAAGGGGCGAAAGGAAGGGAGGGAGGGAGGAAAGGAGGGAGGGAGGGAGGGAGGGAGTAAAGCACGATTAATAAAAACTCAGAGACAGATATTAGAGTTCAACCTGTAGGTCAGAAAAGTAAAACAGCCAGCTCTTACCTCTACCTCAGTTTGAAATGGTGATCCTTTCTCCAGGAATTTCAGATTGAGACTGTGACTGAGAGCTGTCTCCTTCTGTTTTATAATCCTCTCTAGTTCTGGGATTAAAGGAGTGCACCACTACCGCCTGGTTTCTATGGCTACTGGGATTAAAGGTGTGTGTTACCACTACCTGGTCTGTAAGGCTAACCAGTGTGGCTGTTTTAATTTTCTGGCCTTCAGGCAAGCTTTATTCATCAAAATACAAATTAAATGACACTACAAGGGAGGGAGGGAGGCAGGCAGGGCGGGAGGCAGAGAGGCAGGAAGGAAGGAGAAACAGAAAGGAAGGAGAAGGAGGGAGGCAAGTAGGCAGGCATGGAGGCGGAAGAAAGGAGGGAGACAGAGGCAGAAAAAGAGATACACAAATTTATAGAGAGACACACAGAGACAGAGAGAGAGAGATAAAGAATAAATTTGCAGAGGAGCAATTGGACCTTTCATGTGTTCCCCAAATGCTCTTCCCTCTATCAACAGGTTTTCAATTTCTTATCAATTTAATCATGCACTTAGTATATGACCCAGCGACT
This sequence comes from Alexandromys fortis, assembly GCF_014885135.2. Lineage (NCBI taxonomy): Eukaryota > Metazoa > Chordata > Mammalia > Rodentia > Cricetidae > Alexandromys > Alexandromys fortis. The sequence goes on from NW_026068001.1 coordinate 5,439,793, forward strand.
CCTCTACTAGTTACCTGTTTCATTAAGCATGACTTACATTCACACCATCACAAAATCTTGTACATGAGCATTTATAGCACCATTATTTGTAGTCAGAAAAACCAAGAAGCAACACACCTGTCTTTCAGTAAGTGAGTGTATAAACATACTGTGGTGGCCAGCAACCAAAATGACAGCTGCACTGATGCCTATGGCAGATGTAATGTTGTGAATAAATCTCAAAGCCACATTCTGCTAAGCATTATGGTTGGTTTAAATGTCAACTTGCCAGGGCTAGAGTCACCTGAGCGATGAGACTCACCAGAAAAACTGTCCTGGTTGCTTCAGTTGATGTGAAAAGGCCCACCCTGCCTGTGGTTAGCACCTGCTGGTTGCAGTCCAGATAGAAAAGCATGTTAAAAGGAAGTCCATCTTGCTTTCCTGGCTTTCCCTCTTGCTTCCTTCCTCCAAGGAATTTAACTAAAACACCAAGTAAAAGAAACCATCTCAAAAGACTGCACACTCTGATTCCACTCACATGACATTTGTCGAAAGGCAACATTATAAGGAAAGAGAACAGGCCAGTGCTTTCCACTGATGGGGGTAGGAAGAATGTCGGCCTGTGAAAAGGAAGCTAATGGAATTCCAAGGAGTGTTCTATATCCTGCTAAAAGTAGCCACAAAATCTACTCACTTGTTAAAATTTAAGCGAACCTTACTGTTTGTGACTGAAAATAATAAAAAGCAATAATTAGCAAATCTAAACTGATATGTTAATAAATGTATCAAACTCTTCTATACTACATTGCAACATTATAGAAAACTAAATTAAAATACAATAAAAGGAAACTAAAGCAGGAATGAGATATCATAGGAGCAAATGTAACCACATAATTGGTCCCAGCTGTCTCTTAAAGGAAACAGGTCTGTTTCTTTTTGTTTAGTGTGTGATTGTTATGCTTAATTAATAATTACGACAAAGTTCTAACATTGCTGTTACTAACTCAGACCTGTTCACAAAATGAAGACTAAAGACTTGTGAAAATCATTTCTAAAATGGAATCAATTCTTTTCTAAGTGGATTAAATGTGTTATATTGCATAGTCAATGTAATTAATTTGGTAGAAAACCATCAAGATGGCACTAAAATCCTTAAAAATAAAAAACAACCAATTAATGGATTCAGAGATGATTGACTAGTTCAGAGGACGCACTGCTTTTGTAGAGGGACAGGAGTTCCATTTCCAGCAGCCATATTGTGAAGCTCACAACAACCTTAATTCTAGCTTCAGGGGATCAGTCACCCTCTTCTGGACTCTGAGGGCACCTGAATACACCTACACACATATCCTGCTGCACAAATATAAATAATTTTAAAAATAACAAAATATATTTAGAATAGTGAATTCTGAATCCGTGTGTGTGTGTGTGTATGTGTGTGTGTGTGTGTGTGTGTTGGGATTAAAAACACATTGTTCTCCCAGTATCTCCATTTTGTAACATTTGGGAGAGCAGTAATATTTTTGTTCCTGTAGTCTTGACTTTAATTTCTGAAAGTAACCAAACATTGTGGTTTTTAAAAGGGGTTTCTAAGCAACTACATGAATTCTTCCTAAGCAAGAGGATGAAAATATTTGTAGTGGATCCAGTTTGAATAATGTGGTGGCCTTGTTTTTGCACTTAGCAAAGATGGTTTAATCAATCATAGGAAATGACACTTCTGACAGAAGGAAAATAAGATGCAAATTATCTAGAGGAGAGAACAGAGCAGTGCCTATTCCATTTGGAATGAGAGAGGCTCAGAAAAGCAAATTGCCGTGCTAGAGTTATGTTCCCGTTGCGGTTTCATCACCTAATTTCCAAATGACTTGCAGCCTTCCTTCCATCTACAAAATCTGCATCATTTGACATGTTCAAACTGGCCTAGTGGGGAGAGAATCATTTGGAAAAGGCTGAAAGGAACCTCGTGCTCCTCCAGGAGGAAGTGTTCTCCAACAGAAATATGATGTGAGCCACACACATGATTTGAAATACCCATAGTTGCAGTCTCATTTTAAAAAGTAAAGAAAGAGTCAGGATTAATTTCAATATTTGATTTAATCCAATGTGTTCAAAATAGTGTGACCTCAACTTGTAATCAGCATTAAGTTAATAGCAAAAACTCGTTTCATATTAAGTCTTTCCCTACAGTAATCTCAGGTAGCAGAAAGCTGTGTTTCAAGCATTCTATAGCCATAGGTGGTTAATCACAATCATAATGCATACTGCAGTTCTGTAGAAGTTTTGCTTTTATGGAAAATGGGAGATAGGACCATTCCTTTTAGCATTTGAAATGAAGAATTGATAGAAGAGAAGATATTGGAGGAAAGCTGGCCAAACTAACTCCCTTGGAGATGGTAAAATATATTATTGATATTACTAATTAAATGTGCTATGGTTAACAGCCATTATAAGGTTATGTGTTTCATTTCCTTCTAAAAGAAGCTACAAATTCATTTGCTGCATGAAATCTTTCTTATTTTTTTTTCTTTTTCTTTCTTTTTTCTTTTTTCAAGACAGGGTTTCTCTGTGTAACAGCCCTGGCTGTCCTGGAACTACCTTCTGTAGATCAGGCTGGTCTTGAACTCAAAGAGATCTGTCTGCCTCTTCTTCCCAAGTTCTGGGATTAAATGCGTGCACCACCACTGCCTAGCATATTTCTTGCTTATATCCATCTTCTATATACCAGTTGGTATTACATTTTCATCTCTCCTTCTTTTATTTTCTGCCCTACCTAAGAAAGTCATAATTGGTAACGAGGTATTACAGAAAGTGAAACAAAGGACAAAGAAGTGTTTCTTTCAGCTCAACAATGTCTAATGTCTCACCCTCATTATCCCTGTCATCCACCGAAAGTCTCCATGCACAGAGTCAATTGTGGGACAAAGGCAGAACACAGCAGAAGCCTAGGCACCACCACAGGTGGAAGTTAGCATTAACAGCACTAATGGGCATTTCACTTTTCCTGTCTTGACTTATTCAATGACACAGAGCTGCTTCTTGGAACTCTGCCAACCACTGCAGAATAGCTGAGTATATATTTCTCTTGCTGGCTGTTATTTATCTGCAGGAATGTTCTCTTCCTTCATGTTGATTTTGACTAGAAGCCTGCTAGCTGCTAGGATAAGCCTGTGAAAACTTTCTTGCTGAGACCATTCCCTTCAGGTAATTCAATTTGCCAAGCTCTTGATTTAGCTTGTTGCAGGCCCCTCCAATCAACCGCAAATGCTACACTGTTCTTGATCCTACCAACGATTTGAAATCTTACATATTGTACATTGAGCAGGTAATTCAGCTCCAGTGGCCACATTTGTAAAGTTGCAATTAATAACATTCATCTCACAAGATTATGAGGATTAGTGAAAAATGACGCATGAGTTTACTTTGTAAACTATAAAGATTTATGTTGTATTTACAAGTCGGTCTTAACAATTGTTAATTTATTATAAATACAAATAACGTTATTAATAATCACCACTTTTATAGATAGAGCACCTACTCAATTATTCATTTAATTATTACATAGGTAATTTGAAATATTACAACCAAATACTAGAAAGATAAGAAACAAATCAAGGGTACTAGTTTGCCTTGACTCCCATACTTAGACATTTCTCATTTTCTAATGTCATTGCTCCAGTAACCCACATTGATCCAGTTTGTATTCTGTAGCTAATACTTTGCAAGGAATGTATAGTTAAAATGTAAAAGACAAAAACAAGCATTTTTGTTTCTTTAAAAAGCTTTGGGGTCAACCTGGTGTAGAGTCAATTATAAAAATTTAGTTTATTCTGTAATTCTCAGAAGAAAAAAATGTTAGTAGGTACAGAGTCTTTGGGTGGTAAGAAAAGATATTTGGAAATCACTTCTCAAAAGACAACTATAAAAAGCCATACTGAAAGTTGATGTCATGGTTCCCCATCCAGACTGAAACCTTACAAAGCTAGACTCACACGTGCTTCTAATACTGTGAGTTAAAAGCAGAAGCTGTTTTAACTCCCTTTTAGAAGCAATTGATCTAGATACCAGCAGAGATGTTAAAAAGCAGTTTCCCTCACGTTTTACTAAAAGACAGTATAAAGAGCCTTACTGGTTTCTTGTACCATATATGTCAGAGTAAGACAGAGCATACTGGGACTTTGAGGATGATTTCACAGTTGAAAGAGATAAACTATTCTTAAAGAAAGCCTAGACGGGGATACTAACTTAGCAGTGAGGACTGCTGTACTAATCCACCAGGCAAAATCACTTCCCCGTGGCAGAGCAGACTCTGGCTCTCCCTTGCGGAAGAGATCCATTGAGGTACATGGCCAAGGTGAGGGATGTTGTCAGTTTGCGTTAGGCAGATCCTAACAGGAAAAAATCACCCATGTAGCTCAATTAAAGAGGCTTTAATTATGGTCTGTATTCATTAATTTTCTTGCTGCCACAGCCGAAAGGTGACAAAAAGCAACTTAAGTTAGAAAGGGTCGCGTTTGGCCCACAGTTCAAAAGAATTCAGTTCACCCTGGCAGGGAAGGTATCACATTGTTTTGGTTCAGGGAGCTGACTAGAAACAAGAGAAAGGGTGAATACTGTCTTTCTGCTTACTTTTTTTTTTCTGTTTTCATTCACTCCGGGACCCTAATCCCCAAGATAGTGCCTATTCAGGGCAAGTCTAACCCTCTCAGTTGATCTCTGGAAACACCTTCACGGACGTACCCAAATGCCTGCCTCACTAATGCCTTAATACAACCAAGTTGGTAACTGAAATGAACAGACAGGGTCTACCTACAATATTCTGAGCAAAACTAAGAGAACAACCAAAGAGAAGTCCCCAATGTAAGAGTACAACGGTAGGAAGACATTATTATTCCTAAGTGCTGAGCACAGGCGAGCTATCGTGTGTGCAGGGAGTATCTCAGTGGGAGCTGCAGGCCAGGAAAAATGCTGCCCCAGATAGGCTTAGCATCAAAGCACGAGGCCTGGTTCTCTGTGCTGAGGTTGGAGCCTTTGCATTTGCTTAATTTTCCACATCAGTGCTTTAGGTTTTGTAAGTCATACAGTTTGTACTCCATTGTCATATGAAAATAGCCAAAGACAACACATAAATAAATGAACATGCTGTTTTGATGCATTGGATTTGGCCTATGGGACCAACTCTAATGAGAAGCTACCTTCTATTGACAAGGCCTAGAAGTGAAGAAAGAATGGATCTGGGTCTTTTTTTTTTTTTTATTGAGAAAATGAAAAAAAAAGTTTCCACCTCTTCCCAGCCTCCCATTTCCCTCCCCCTCCTCCCACCCTTCTCCCCCTCCCCCCACTCCTCTCTACCTCCCTCTCCAGTCCAAAGAGCAGTCAGGGTTCCCTGCCCTGTGGAAAGTCCAAGGTTCTCCCCCCTCCGTCCATGTCTAGGAAGGTGAACATCCAAACTGGCTAGGCTCCCACCAAGCCGGAACATGAAGTAGGATCAGAACCCCTTGCCATTGACCTTGGCTTCTCATCAGTCCTCATTGTTCGCCATGATCAGAGAGTCCGGTTTTATCCCATGC
>NW_026068001.1:5445649-5458671 GCF_014885135.2 Alexandromys fortis
CTTGTGCAACCACTTTGGAAATCAGTGTTTCGGTTTCTCAGGAAATTCGGGATCAACCTACCCCTGGACCCAGCAATACCACTCTTGGGAATATACCCAAGAGATGCCCTATCATATGACAAAAGCATTTGTTCAACTATGTTCATAGCAGTATTATTTGTAATAGCCAGAACCTGGAAACAACCTAGATGTCCTTCAATGGAAGAATGGATGAAGAAAGTGTGGAATATATACACATTAGAGTACTATGCTGTGGTAAAAAACAATGACTTCTCGAATTTTGCATGCAAATGGATGGAAATAGAAAACACTATCCTGAGCGAGGTAACCCAGACCCAAAAAGATGGATCTGGGTCTTGAACAAAGGTACAAACAGGGAATTACCAGCACACAATTCCTTAGGTAACCGAACTGGGAAACAGTAACAACTCAGTCTTCCCATAGGCTACAGACAGCAACCAATGTCCACTGGCAATGGTGAAGAGGGGAGATTTAGAAGGATCTAAATAGACATGAAGGCCTCACACAAATACATTAGAGCCCAAGATGCGGTCTAGAGCTAGAATAAGAAAACAATATCTCTGCAAAGACTCAAGCTAGAACCTCAGCCTGAGTCAGCACAAGGAAGCTGACAAGGGAAGCTGATGCTAATTGAGCTTGCTATGAGAGGGGAGGAGAAAGATGTGGCAGCTTGAAACTCATACCAAGTAACTGCTTCCAATTTCCTAGAACTGAGCTTGGGGTTTAGAAATGGTTTGTCAGAATTCCCATGCACTGGGAGAAATTTTGAAATCACAAGCAATGCTTCACTACTTCCAGTAACCCTCCCGTTCTTTACTCATCAGTAGTTATAGTAACTTCTAAAAAATAGAAAGTGTTAAATTGTATAATATTTACAAAAGGCTGAAGCCAGTAGCAGGCATTCAATCTGGAAAATGCTAGCAAATATTAAACAATATTTAAAGAACTTAACAGTTAAGGCTCCTAGCAAAGTTAATAGCACTACTCAGAATCATTTATCAAAATTGCCAACTTAAGGACTTATTTCCTCTCTGATCTTGTTATTTCTTGGAACAGCACTCATAGGATTTGTTTAAAATATGCTATGTGTATAAACTGACTAACATTTATTTTATTTGCAAGTCTGACTCACCCTTAGCTGCTAACAGACTAGCAAACACAGTTATTAGATGGCAACAGCTAGAAGCAAGAAATATTGGATTGTCACTACTTCTCTTCTGTGAAACCCTGTATATATAAATATGTTAATCTGTCACTCAGCAGGCCAGGTTTCTTGTCCTTGTTTTCCATTTGAGGCCAATAATTTCCCAAAGATTGCAATTTTCTTGAGAAATGCTAGGGGAAAATTCCCGTGTGAAAATACCACTAGGCACAGCAGGTAGGCTGGATGGTAACTATACTTGTTGCTTCTTTCCACTTGTGGAACATGTTCCTTGCAAGGAAGATTCCATAATGTCAAGCTTTTGGATGGTCATCATGGCATATATTTAGACTGAACTGAAGACTGAGCTATCATGGTATGATAGAAAAATCTCAACCTGGGCTCACTGCTTATCAAATATGTGTTTAGTTCAACACCCGGTGACTGGAATTCATAAAAGGACTGGTATGCTATGTTTTTGAATGGGGAAAACTAATATCCCTTTATCTCTAAGAAGCCAGTTTTATGTGCTATTTGAATGTAGAGTTAAATAGGTGTGTCTTCCTATTAATATTCCCCTCCTGCTTCCTAGTTCTTCTTTCAATACTATGCCCCCTTCTTAGCTGCCTTTTCAATCACTCATTGTCCACTTAATGAACATTCCTGGAGTATTTGTCATGTGTTAGATGCACTACTGGCCTGCGAATATAAACTATACTGAGTTCTGCTCTCATGAAGCTTTCAATGCAGTAAGGGAGATAAGAAATATGCAAATAATTGTGTAGAATAATTAACCAAATACCCTATTCCTCTAAAATGTATAAATTACAAACTGAAATTTGCTGTTAGAGGGATCTGTAAGTTGGCAAGCAATAGGTGAAAGAGGAAGCCAGAGGAAGCAATGCTTCAAGGAAAGAGAAGATCAGGCACAAAAGTCCAAAAGAAAGATACAAAATTTGAGCTTTGTGGAAGTATTGAAATATTACTGAAATATGGGAATCAAAGAATAATATCCTCAGAGACAATATCTAGGGACAGATTTGCCCCAGCTTTCAGAGCCTCCAGCATCTGCTAGGACTACAGAAATCCATTTCACCCAAGTTCCTGCCAGACCAAGTAGGGCAAGATACAAAGAATAGGGACATTCTGATGAGCAAGCCTCAGCCTGGAACTGTGCACTAGATTAGGAGAGAGTTTTTAAAAAAAATTCATTGAAGTTTGGCTTCTTCTGTTCCATCTTTCTTCTGCTTTCCTTTTGAAAATATTAGTGTTTATTAGTGTTGACCTAAAACAAAGTCAAGCCAGTAAAGAACAAAGAACATTACATTTGTTGGGGTCAAATTATAATTGCAATCTGGAAATCTCAGATTCACACATTTGTGAAGATGCACTCTGAGGTTTACATAACGTTGGCTGTATTGATAGCTTTAAACTGAAAGTGGCTTGATAATTATATTACATATTAGGAATTATGTTTGCAGCTGTCTTGTAGGAAAGAAAATTTGTATGGCCTCAGCCTCTCCATTTGGCAGAAGGGGCTTATTGTGCAGAAGGTCAGCAGAGATGACCAATGTTTCAGACACCAATTTGTAATCCCACCCACAAGGATTCGGCTTTAGATGTGTCTGAAATGTGACTAGCAGTGGTCTCTCAGTTCCACTAGCCTCAAACTCTGCATCAGTTGCATGCTGTTTGAAATGGCCAATGGAGAGAGGTTCAAAATGAGTCTGGACTGATTAGAAAGAAACAAAAGAAACATGTGTAAGTGTTATTCTGAGAACAAGTGGAAGCCATGTAAGGGTTTTGAGTAAAAGTTTGGACCTGATTCATAGTTTCACATTCCCTCAACCCACCTCTGACTATTTTATGAAACTCGAAGAAGAACAAGAACAGTGAAAATCAAGAAAGATATTTGCATTAAAGCTTGTCAGCTTTCAAATGGATGTTGGGTCTCATGGTCTGGAGGAGAGTGGACTAGAGATCACACAAGTGTCTGTACTCCTACCTGCCAGCTACCACCAAAGTCAAAAACTGAGATAGTCGAAACAAGCAATCAGAAAGTCAGTATAAGAAAAGTAGTGCCTACCTGCCCCTGCATGTATACACCCTCTTTTACTGCTTCCTTCATTCACCCAGGGGCCTATAAAATCCCCCAAATAAATCATCAACTGACCCCAAATTGAACCTCAAGATTTTTTCATGTTGACATGGAGTCTGGGACAGGAAATATAATAAGATGAAATTGCAGGCATTTCTGAGCATGCTTAATGACTGGGTAATGGTTATTTGAGGGACCACCTATGTAAACAGTTTGCTTTTCTTTGACTACCCTTACTGTGTGTGGAGGTATATGTGCATGTGTGTGTGCGGTGGGGGGAATATATGCACACATGCTTATGTGCAGAGGTCAGAGGAGGATATTTAGTAACTAGTTCTCTATCATTCTTCACCTTATTCCCTTAAGACAGGGTCTCTCACTGAATCTGGTGCTAGGCTGGCAACCAGCAAACTTTAGAGATCCTCCTATTTCCTCCACCCCTAACTGCCAGTGCTGGGGTTACAGGGATGTGTAGCCATACCTATCTTTTTTACGTGGATTCTGGGGATTTGAACTTAGGTACTCATGCTTGCATACAAGTGCTCTCACCCATTGAGCCATTTCCCCAACCATAAACAGATTCTTAAAGGACCAAACTGACATTGAGTCTACTGTGATGAAGTGCACTGCTTTGCTCCTTAAAGGACCTGGGCTTGAGGAAGGCCCTTTTAAACCTGCAGGAGTCAGTCCAACAACCTTGAACAAGCAGCAGAGGCCTCCTTTCTCCACGACCAAACCTACAGGTTGACTCCACTAATGCAGGGCTCCACTGCAAATGGGTCCATTTCAGGTCATATAAGGTGGCACCTATATCTTTTGAGTTTATTACTGAGTTTGGACGCAAAGAGGACTAGATTTTTCACCATCTGATGTAATTCTTCTCCTTTTGAATCCAACATTACAAGGAGCCCCTAACAACTGAAATTCTTAATCAAGAATGTCAAATCCTTTAGCAATGATTTCTCAAACTAACTTTCTCTAACATAAGGCAGCCATCCAAAGTTAGGAAAGCTATAGGCTTTCCCATGAAGAAGAGAAAATATATAGCATTTCCTTGACCTTCGTCAATTTGTGGTGGAGATAGAATCCTATAACAAAAGACAGATTTACCTAGAGAAAAACCAGCTAATTTATTAACACACTCAGTCCTTACCACATGGGAGAAGGCACCATCCAAAAGTAATTCAAATCAGTGGCTTAGACTTCTGCCTGGATTTCCTCTTCAGCACAAAGCAGTACATTTTTGAGAAGTGTCAGGACAAAAGAAAAACAGCTCGAGGCTTCCAAATGCAGGGCAATGTGGGAAGAAATAAGGTTGGCAGATTCTTCTAGAGCCTTCTCTGAGCTGATAAAAGAATGCACAAGAGAATTTACACCCTGTTTTCAGCAAATAAAAGAGAAGGGGAAGGGAAGAAAGACATTTTGTCCCTGTGAATCTCTGCCCTGTTTTCAGAACAAACACTGAAGGCAGCGCGTTCCTCTGAGCTTTGATGGTCTTCAGCTCAATAGCCCCTTCACATCCTGATGGCAAACGTTAGTTTCCTTCGGCACCATGCAGAACACTTTTTCTGCTGTTATCAGAGACAAGAGGACACAGCACACCTCTTCCATCAACGTTTCATTGTCTCTCTGCATCATCAGAACAGTTCAAGAGTGACTCCCAAATTAGTGCCCCCCACAGCTTCTCTGCTCTCAGATGAGGTATGATTAAGAAAGGCACCAAGAGATCTTAGATTGTTTCTGAAAAAGGGTGAATCCCCTCTTCTTGGTCAGCTCATTTTTCACAAATGGAGCAATCAGTCTTTCAATCTTTTTGATTTGGGTCATGAGGTGATAAAAAAAAAAGTGGAATCAACCTTTCCCCCCACCCAATTTTGTGTTTCTTATCTTACTGAAATTGTTTTTCTGTGAGATTTAAGGAAAGAAATACAGTGGTTTGTTACTTAAAATGAATTACCTATACCTTTTACCACAATGGGTATAATTACCACATCTTTCAGCGCCTACGGACTGGCTTTTTAATTTCATGATTTTTAAATTTAATTTTATTGTTTTACTTTTTGCTCTAAGCTTTAGAGATACTCTAACTACAACATATAGTTTGAAAATAATATTCCTTTAAATCTCATTTCCTAGCCTATCTAATAAATTACCATTATTTCTCCTTTAGACTGTTCATAAATATTTTCCTTGAGGCTTAAATGTTGTTGCTTAGTCCTATCTTAAGATTGCATTTGTGGCAGAATGATTTATATTGGTTGTAGCATAATTATATTTAGAATTGTTCAAGAAGTTTGTGATCTCTTTAAATAATTTGGTTTATTTTTCTTTAATGTGTCTGAAATTGCTTTACAGTTTGGCAGCTTCCTACTTAACTGGTTCTTAATAACTAATATGTTTCTACTGTTTTAGGTTATTTTGGCAATGAACCAAATTCCTTCAAAAATTGAAAATAGTAAATACAGCGATGCCAAGATTTATGGAACTGATTTGCACGTTGTACTTTTTGTGTGTTTTGGTTTGCTTTGATAATTTTTAACTATAGTATGTCTTCACATTATGTCTTCTTTCCAGGGAGTTCCTGAAACAGTCACTGGAGTCTGAATCAGCACTGGCCAGAGACTGCTGACCAGGCATACTGACTTTCCCCTTAGGCAGGGTTTCTAAAGGAAACCAGCAAGTTTCCTCTGAACTTCCATCATTCTTAGCAGCACAGATAGCTCCCATTTTTCAACAGCTCACCCTCCCTTTAACACACTTTAGCACAAAAAGTTTCCTATCCTAACTAAAGGGTTTAGAGAGGCCCTGGGAGGTAGAGATAGTAGCTGTGGGGTGTGGAGTGAACTGAGAGGAAGTCTTTGTGGGCACTTAAGGTAGGGCATCATGGTACGTCTCACTCCAGAATTGCTACTGCAACGAGTGCATGGAGTCTCACTTTCAGCATACTCAAGGAGACAGAGAATAAATGTGGGCATGGAAAAAAGAAGAAGATCATGCCACACACATGCAAAATTCATGACTCACTGGTGGCCTGAGCTAAAGTCAAGCAGCAGCACAAAGTGAGTGTATGTGGAAGGAGCTCAAACGAAAAAGGTAATTTAGTGAGCCATCCCATCAAGTAACCTGGGGAAGGACCACCTTTGGAGGGTCGATTTAATTGGGCAGGGCTTAGGAAGTTCACCTAGGAAGGTCATTGTAGATATTTTATTTTCAAGGTCACATTTTTTTTGATAGTTTGACCATCAAGAGATAGTGTCTATATCCTCTCATGTTTAGCCTAGACAGATGGGACTCACCTGTGCCAGATGGACGTGTTAGAATTCATGTTTTCTGACTTCAGAGGCTAGGTCAGTAAAGGAAAGCCAGCTTCCACCTTTGCCAAGCAAAAATATCCACAATCATAATAGAATGGTTATTGTTTAGTTATGTAGTAACCCATTAAAAAGCAATGACTCTGAAGAAAGAGACATTTGTGTCAGACCCATTTATTCAGTTAATAATTCTTCAAATACTCAGGGTAATAAACAAAGTTTCCAGCCCTCAAATCACTTATACTATCTCTATATACTATACATATATATCACTATGCTGACCTGGAAAACATGCTCAATTAAATCACAAGTTTGAGACACAATTTCCTGCCCTGCCTATAAGCCATGTTTGGCCTTAAGCAGGTCCTTCACTTGTCTTCAGTGTTTTATCTGTATGCTCTGATACCAACCCCCCAGCCAGATACCAAACCCCAATGTGACACCAAACACACACCAGAGCAAATACCTAAGAGTCTTCTGAGCTCGATTTACTAGTGGCTTACTCATTTCCTCTTGCTTATAAAGCTTGACTATCTTCTTGAGCCTTCACACATATACCATCTTGTCCTCTATCAAATCAACATATCAAATGTAAGAAATAATAATAGCAATATTATGGTGTATTTATCAAATATTATTCTGAAAGCTCTGTGTAAACTGACCCATTTAATTGCTGAAACACTTATGAGAAGTAAGCCTGACTCTTAAGACTATTTTGTAAATGAGGTTTCTACTAAGAGAAAAAGCTTCACCCAGTAAGTGCTGAAGGTAAGATTTGAGTCAGTCTGTATGGTACCTGCTATCCATGTTGCAAAAGCATAGCAAATCTTAAGAGCCTTAAGAGCCTTAAAGCAACCTACCTGTTTGTTGTGTTAGGTGAAGATGTGTTACATTAGTTTGTGCTGTGGAATATTTGTGTAATGATGCAAAGATGTGTTGCATTCTTTTATGTCACATTTGTTTAACTCTGTAAAGCTGTGTTACTTTGCCTGTCTAAAACTCTTGATTGGTCTAATAAAGAGCTGAATGGCTGATAGCTAGGCAGGATATATAGATGGGGCTTCCAGGCAGAGTGAATAAATAGGAGGAGAAATCTAGGCTTGAAAAAAAAGAAAGAAGGAGGAACAAGAAAAAAAAAACAGAATAGGAGGATGCCGGGGGCCAGGCACCCAGCCAAACAGCCAGCCATGGGCTAAGAAGGAAAAAAAGGTATATAGAATGAAGGGAGGTAAAAAGTCCAGAGGCAAAATAGAGTTAAAGAGAAAGTGGATAGTTTAATAAGTTAGAAAAGATGACTAGAAACAAGCATTCATACATAAGAATAAGTCTCTGTGTATTTATTTGGGAGGTGGGTGGTGGTTCCCCAAAGGGGAAAAAAAACTACACCTGATGGCTGGAATGTAAAGTGAATTATGGCTGAATGCTTTTGCTTCAGTCTCTGTCATATTTGGCCATTTTCTTTTTGCATTCATAGTGCTCAGTGCACATTTCTCGTCTAAGCTTTAAGGAATTGTGTATTGTGTCAAAAAAAGCAGATGGAGTGCCTAAATTATCTGACTTCTCTGTGCCTCAGTGGTCCTTCCAAATTAGTTCAGAGTGCTGGAGGTGATCAAACCTTAACTCAAACTAGTTTAACAGAGAAGACGGGAGAGTATCCATGTCGGAGACTGCTCATTTGTTTCCCAGATGCCCAGACCCAAATAGTCACACAGAAACAATATTAATTGCAACATTGTTTGGCCAATAGTGGAAGAAAAAAATCCCAACAAGGATTACAGTTGCCCTGACTGGGGGCCCCTCACTTGAGATGGAACCAATCACTGTTGCTGCAGAAATGAACTTGTTTTGTTTGTGTTGTCTTCAGCATGTGCACACCCTCATGGTCAAGATCAGACTCATCCAAATATACTCTGTATACTTGATATACTTTGGGTCAGGCAAGAGTGCTCCAATGGTTCAATCTACTTTGTTATGTGGACAAAGTAAAGAATAAGGGATGTGGTGGCCAGGCTGTTGCTTCTGAGTCTGGTAAAGAGACAGTAGCTGTCTCAGTAGGCTGAGTACAGAGCGAAATTAAATAGTGGACTGCTTTCCTGATGAGAACATTTTCAGGGGAAATGTGAGAAAGGGAAATAGAAAAAATAACAAATACTCTTTTCATCCACTTTACTTGTCTGAAAACTTCTGATCCCCCAACACACACACACACACACACACACACACACACACGCTCACACAGTGTAGGCCTGGCTACTCCATACATAGGCTTTCAGACTAATCCTACCGTCAGACAGAAAAACAGTAACTGGTTTCATTTTCAAATGAGTCAGCCTCAAGGAAAGCTTGCAGAGATCATGTTCTGCTGTTGCTTCTTCCTCCTATTGCTAACAGTGTTGCCTAAATTCAAGGAACCGTCTGGCATTTCAACTTCCTGAACATAGCCCAGTGGTCATCTGGTCATTCTCTTTCCACAGATTAGAAGCCCATCCAGGAAACTCAATGCATTGCCAGGGTTCTGTGACTACTACAGCTCCAGGCCTTACCGAAGCTGAAACTAGAGAGCAGCTGAAGGCTACAGTGTTTGTCTTTGCTAATTTTATGTTCTACTTCTTTCTTCTCACTATAGATTGTTATCCTTTACTTATACAGATACAACCCCAAATGGCAGACAAGTAGCACAGAAGTTGCTGGCCGAAGAGGACTCTATACACTGACTGTGGCCTCTAGTCTTCAATGAAATTAGTTGGAAACGACAGTGACAAAACTTGACAACCGATTTCCATGATCTCTGAAGACTCAGGTGGTAATCAACTCAACTGACTCAGCTGGTCCACTCTGCTTCACGTGTGTACATTCTAAGAATCAAATTATAGAAGCAGATGTTGTCCAGAGTTTCTTATTATAAGATGACAGAGATATAAGGAAATGAGCAGAAACACAATTCTTAAAGCCCAGGCTCAGCATAGCACACTGATCTTCCCATCTGCGTGTCATTCGTCAATGTAAGGAGCATGTCAAGTCCAAGGCTCGGAGGAAAAGGCACTCCTGAACTATTATGAGACCATAATAATGAAGTAGAAGCTATGGGCTAGCAACTGAATCTTTCTTCAAAAAAATATAATTGGTTAGCTCAGTTCATAGAGTGAGGAATTCTAATCAATTTTCAATGTCAAGGATGAGGAAAAGAGCATCCTATGAATGTGAGGTCAAAGGCTGGGGGTGGAATAGATCCATTAGAATACAAAGTAGACATGAGAAGAACTTCAATTTACATGACTCATAGTGTTGTAAAAAAACAAAACAAACAGAAATATCTCCAGTGGATGAAATTCTACTCTATATGATGGACAAAATATACTTAAACAATGAGACTCTTCAGTATCTTAAAGAGAATAATCAGACAGACAAAATTTACTGTAATTTTATTTTACATACACCTCAGTCCATTTTAGGTCATTATTTAAGAGGCCAATCACATCTGTCCTTGTTCACTTACAGAAACACTGGGAGAATTATATGACATTCTATTCAAGGTCATTAGTCATGACCACATCATCTTGGAAATTCCTCCATTTTGGTTAAACAATGATAATTCTTTGAACTAAAGCAATTTAGTGTCATTTGTTTTTCTAGAGATTCTCGACTTCTTGTACTACCAACTCCAGTAAGGGCTGACCATAAGAGATGCTTACCAATTACCTGATTGACTTGAACTAATTACATTGCCTACATCACCAGCTACCCCAGCAAGGGTGTGCCATAAACCAAAAATGTAAAGACTTGAGTGCCCTGCTCCTTACCATTTTTTCCTGCACTATAGGCACCCCAGCTTGTAAGTGGATGATGAGTTCTGACCCCTAAGATAGAGACCCTCACTGCGGGTCTTTCTCTGTATAAAGTCATGCTGCAACTGAGTGGTGCATGTCTGTCTGTCTTTTCTCTTTGTAGGTACAGAAAAGCTTTGAAGTTTTAACAACAGTAAATGAATGAGCAATGCTGTTTGTCACTGTAGCTGATTCTATATCTGGATAAAGATTTTAATAATAGAATTATGCATTCTGTTTTTATTGTTGTTGTTTTCACTTTAATATCGACTTTAGACAGTTTTTAATACTGGATATCATTTGAGATCTCCTGGGTAAACTGGGGACAAGGATTGGGGTGGGGGGTGGGAACATGAGGGATCAGATTGGGTGGTTTATGGGCAGGAAGGAAGGGGAGAGTTATGAAAACAATGTCTTGATAGGGGAGGACATTTTGGGGTCAGGTAGAAACCTTGTGCAAGGGAACCTCCCAGGAATCCATAAGGATGACTGCAGCTAAAACTCCTAGCAGTAGCGGAAAGGATGCTTGTACTGGTCATCTCCTGTAATCAGATTGTTGACTACCCTAATTGTCATCAGAGAGCCTTCATCCAGTGACTGATGGAAATGAATACAGAGATCCATAGCCAAGCACTGGACTGAACTCTGGGACTGACATCTAGGAAGCCTACATGGAACCGGCTTATGCCCTCTACATAGCTGTGACAATTGTGTATCTAGGTCTATTCGTGGGACTCCTAGCAGTGGGATCAGGGCCTGTCCCTAATGCTTGAGCTGGTTTTTGGGAGCCTACTCCTCATACTGGGTTGCCTTGCCCAGCCTTAATACAAAGGAAGGAGCTTAATCCTGCCTCAACTTTATATGCCATACTTTGTTAACACCCATGGGAGGCCTGCCCCTTTATGAACAGAAACAGAAGAGGAGTGAAAGGGGAAAGAGGGGAGGCAGATGGATGGAATGGGAGGAGAGGAGGGAGGGGAAACTGCAGTCTGGTTGCAAAATAAATTTTAAAAAAATAATTAAGAAACAAAAAACACTTTTAGTACAAGGACTAAAGCTCTTTATCTAATTTCAGTTTTGATGAAGATTGCCAATCTGTATATTTTCATTCTATCTGTGATCAAGGAGACTTGAAGAAGTCATCAGAAAGAGATACAATAGGAAAGCAATTCAATTTTCTCTTTTTCCTTTTATTTATGATCACCTTAACAAGATCAAATGAAAAATAACAGAAGCCTCTGAAATGAGATGCACCTCATAGTAGTGACCAAGGCAAGTAAGTAGGGAAAAGGTGATAATGAAGTAACCAAGAAAATCCTGCTAAGCAAAGTGTGAGGTTTTTCCTACTTACTTTTATAATAATAGCGGTAACCAATCTTTGTAAATGTGCCAGGCACAGGTCTTAATGCTTTTAATTTGCAAGCTCATCTAATACTCAAGCACACTAGGAACTCTGTGCTATTATGAAACAGATAACTTCACCATATCTCTTAGGAAAGAAACTGAAGCACAGCCGGGTTACTAATTTGCCACAAGTCACAGGAATAGTAAAAAATAGAACTAGAATTTACATTCATGCAGTCTGTATCTATAAAACTCATTATGCCATATAATTTCCATCTAAAGAATAAAGATATTATCAAGACTAGATCATGAGTTAGGGCATAATCCAAGTCTCAGCAAAATGAAGAAGATCAAAATCAAGTGTCTTTTCTGACCACCGTGGTAGAAAGCTAGAATTCCATAAGAGGAACTTCTGAAGCTATCTGAAAATACACATGTAAATGAAACAAAACATTCACAAACTACAGACTACTAAAAAATGTAAAACATCCAGAGACAAATGAAACAAAAACATAGCATTCCAAAACCTACAGGCAGTTGTACGAGAGAAATTTATAGCAATAAATGCCTACATCAAAGACAGAGATTGGAATTAGTAACACAATATCCTCCATCAAAGAAAAGCCTAGAACCTGAAAAGTTCTTTGTTGAATTATACTGTTCAAAAAGCTAATAACAATTCTTCTCAAGCTGCTTCTAAAAATTAGAGAGAAAAGAATCTTCCCAAACTCATTCTTCTAAGCTAATACTATGCTAATATCAAAACCAAGCAAGGATACAGCAAATAGAGAAACTATAGGCCAATACTTGATGACTATTAATGCAAAAAATCTTCAACAACATACTTGCAAACTGAATCTAATAGCACTTTGAAAAATAATTCATCATGACTAAATGGTATTCATCCCAGAGATGCAAGGATGATTTGACATATGCAAATCATTAAACATGGTATATCACTTTAACAGAATGAAGAAAAAATGTACAATTTCCATCAATATAAAAATAAACATTTGAAAAAAATCACAATGTAAAAAACGCTGAATAAATTACCTATAAAAAAAATACCATGACACAATAAGATCCATGTAGAACAATCCCACAGTTAACATGGTGAATGAAAGAAAGTTGAAAGCACTTGGCCCTGAGATCTCGAACAAAAGGATGGCCACTTTTGCTATTTCTGTTTGCCATAGTACTGTAAGTCCCAGCCAAAAGAATTATGAAAGAGAAAGAAATAATAGGTTCCGTACTGTAAAAGAAACATGATCATAAGATCGGAA
>NW_026068001.1:5459010-5462985 GCF_014885135.2 Alexandromys fortis
AAAAACCAAAAAAAAAAAAAAAAAAACAAACAAAAAAAAAAAAAAAAAAAAAAAAAAAAAAAAAAAAAAGAAAGAAAAAAGAAAAAAAAGAAACAGCGAAACATACCCATAGATTAAAGAATTCCTGCAGTCCTGCAGTAAAAATGTGCATATAATATAAAGCTAAGATTCAATGTTATCCTTACCGAAATACAAATGGCATTCTCATGGAAAAAGAAAAGAATCTTAAAATTCATTCGGAGCCATAAAAGATTTCAAATAGCTAAAGCAATATTGAGTGAAAAAGAATGAACTTGAAGGCACTATGCACTTGGTTTCAAAATATACTGCAAGACAATAATCACTTGAAAAGCATAACGCTGGCGTAGTAGTACACATAGATCAAGGGAACAGAAGAGAGAGCCAAGAAGCAATTAAAGGCATTTACAACCATCTGATTTAGTGACAAAGACACCAAAATACACACAAGAAAGGACTAGCTCCTTCAATATATAATGTTGGGAAAACTGGTTATCCACATATAAAAGAATGAAGGTAAAGTGCCATGTATTAAAAACAACTCATAATAGATTGCAGACTTAAGGGAAAGACCTAAAACCAGGGTGCTGCTGAAAAAATGGATAACACATTACTGCTTTAGTCTGAATAAGGACTGCTTTCCTTTTTAGATAAGATCCAAGAGTATCAGCAACAAAAGCAAAACTGAACAAATTGTTGGTGGAAATGTGAATTAATATAGCCATTGTGAAAAACAGCATGGAGAGCTCTCAAAATTAAACATAAAATTGTCATATGATCCAGCAGTCCCATTGCCAAGTATATATCTAAGAGAAATTCAGTCACCATCTCCATTCTCATATTCATTACAAAATTGGTACATTAATCAACTCTTGGGGGCAAAACCTCAAATGATACATGTGCAACACAAACCCTACCCTGAAGGTTCAGGGACCATTGAGGAAGAGGGGCAGAAGATTCTTAGAGTCAGAGGAACAGGTATCTGCTTCAAGACTATGTTACCTATATATTACAGGGAAGCTGCATCCATAAAACTCAACAATATGGTAGCCTAAACAAAACATGAAAAAAATGACAACATCTATTAACATTCAAACATGGATGGGGAAAATTTCACAAAGACCCACCCTTAAATAAAGAGCTGTAGGCAATTAGACATTACTGAGAGAATAGAATAAGTCTGCTATTGGATCAGTCCTGTTCCAATTCTAAGCATTCAGTCCTAAACACACACATGCAAGTAATACTAAATAAAGTCAAAAAGCTATATTTATAAATATATATGATATATGTATATATATGAATAAAAGTCATGAATTTGAATAATTGAGGGAGGAGAGCTTCGGAGGCTTTGGAGGGAAGAGAGAGAAGGGAGAATGATATAAATAAAGTACTCATGTATGACATTTTCAAAAAATTAATAGAAGAAAATGTATATACATGATAAAAAAACAGTTGCAACAACATGGGTGAACCTAAAGAACATTAAGCTAAATAATACAGGAACAGGAAAGCAAATTCTGAAAGATGTCTTTTATATGCAGACAATCAAAGAGTTGAAAGTTTAGAAGCAGAGACTAAAGTGGTACTTGGCACAGAATAAGTGGGTCAGAGCAGGGGAGACACTGGCAATGTGCTACTCGACTATACAGCCAGACTGTAGAAATTTCAAGAAGTCTATTGTTTTTATAGAGAATAATACATTGACCTTTTAAAAATTATAAAAACGATGAATATATTGTGTCCTCACCTCAAAAATAATGAATATATAAAATGACAAATTTGCTAGTGTTATCTTTGACTATTTGAGGCCATAGAAATTCTTTAAAGTATCATGCCAGCATACATATCATTTTAAGTTAAAAGAAATAAAATAGGAATTATAAAGAAAGACATGTAAGCTAGGAATTAAGGATAACTGGAGTACACCTATGAAGAGGAGACTCAGCCATGAGTGACATACTCAGGCACTCTCCTAGTCACTCCTAGTTTCGAAATAAAGAGAAACAATCAAAATCTTGCAGGGAGCATGAGTAGCCATTGTTTATTTGTTCTGCAGAACTATAGTGCAGCATTTGGAGCACGGTGAGGATGATGTTAGTGCCATTTGTGCTGCTGCTGCTACTGCTAATTTTTTTTTAGCTGCTGTTTGTTAATAGTGCTAGGGATCCAGCCATGGCCACACGCGCGCTAGGCTGCCAGCTGCTCTTCAGTTTCTCTTTAGAGTCCTTTCAGTCACGCCACACAGTTACACTACGCCTACACAAGTAAGGCATAGATGAGAGCTAGCAACTCAAAACTATTTCTCACATAAACAGAGGAAAATTAATCACTTTTTCATAAAGTTGTGCATAGAAATAGGTCACCTAACACATATTATTATGCCTGATTAGCTGTATTAATATATTAGTTTAACCTCGTGGTTAACAACCTGAGGTTAGAAACCATGCAGATCTGAGTTCAAGCTCATTTGCATCTCCCGCTGCCAGTGTCTTGAAGTCTTTTTTCTCCTTATGAAATGAAGACAAGAACACTGCTTTCATAAATCTACTGAAGGTTAAATAAAATCAAACCGCTAGGGATGGTGTGTGGTATATAGAAAGTGCATACAAATCTTTTTATACAGAATAAATATGAGCTAAACCAAAAACATATTGTACAGAAGATGTCATCTAAAAGGGTAGAGTATCTGTTCCTCCACAAGAAGACCAAAATCTGAGGGAAAATGATCAAGAATGACCACTTTAGCAATTCTGGAAACCAGTCAAAGGTTTGCAATAACCAATCTGACCTTAGAATGGAACAATTGAAAAACTGAGGAATAGCTTTCAGTGTTTTCACTTTCACATAGCTCACTCCATACCTGGCTCAGTGACATTACTTTTGAAAATAATATGTGGTCCAATATGGGGCCCTGACCACTTAGTTCAAAAACAGACAGCATGGCTTGTTTTCAAAGAACTGAGTTTGTCTACTCCGACCAGTATGACAACTGCCTGAAGAACTAGCATTAGGCACCTGTCTCTGTATCGCCTAACTCAGAACCTTAACTAGGAAAAGAACCCACACAGGAGAGTCCTTAAGAGCGTTAAAAAATGCTCCACCTGGGATGACAAAGGATACAACAATAGTTTGAGAGAAAGAAGAAAAAAGAGGGACTTGGGATAATTAAAGCATTGGAAAATAGCTGCGTATATATTGTAGGTACTCTACACTGCTGTGGAACAATCCTTCTGTACACTGTGTAAGTTATGCTGTGATTGGATTAATAAAGAAACTGACTGACCATTAGCCGGACAGTATAAAGTTAGGCAGGAAAACCAGACTGAAGACACTGGGAGGAAGAAGGGTGGAGTCTGGTATGTTGACAAGAGACACCAAAGAAGCAAGACATGCTGGAGGAGAGGAAAAGCCATGATTCACGTGGCAGAAGGTAGATTAATATAAATGGGTTAATTTAAGTCATAAGAGTTAGTAACAAATTGATGTGGCGACTTAGATTAATGCAGACAAATTGTGATAAGTATTTTCACAACTTTAATGGAAAATCAGACTCACGAAACCAAGGTTCCCGCGAAGTACAGGAAACAGGAAGGGGCCCGCAGCTTCTGTACACCCAATTTATCAGTAAACATTCACCCGAGGCGAGCCTGCCCCCAATGGGCGGGCTTATCCCTACATCTCCCCCTTTCTGTCTAAATAAGACAGAACTAAACCAAATACAACTATAAATAATAATAACAAATAATAGATATAACAAACAATATTGAGAACAAAAGTTTTACCAGACATTCTATCTCAAGGAGTCTAAATAATGTAGAAAGTAATTACAATTATATAATCTTCAACTCCGTCAAAGATCTGAGAAGGGAATAAATATTACTTAACAAATGAGAGATATCCAAAATGTGCCATAAATGACAGAGACAACAGACTACCTGGGCAATCACCCAAATT